>NC_073693.1:364620491-364838475 GCF_029784155.1 Uranotaenia lowii
ATGACAAAAATGACAAAAATGACAAAAATGACAAAAATGACAAAAATGACAAAAATGACAAAAATGACAAAAATTACAAAACTGAAAAAACTGACAAAACTGACAAAAATGACAAAAATGACAAAAATGACAAAAATGACAAAAATGACAAGAATGACAAAATGACAAAAATGACAAAAATGACAAAAATGACAAAAATGACAAAAATGACAAAAATGACAAAAATGACAAAAATGACAAAAATGACAAAAATGACAAAAATGACAAAAATGACAAAAATGACAAAAATGACAAAAATGACAAAAATGACAGAAATGACAAAAATGACAAAAATGACAAAAATGACAAAAATGACAAAAATGACAAAAATGAAAAAAATGACAAAAATGACAAAAATGACAAAAATGACAAAAATGACAAAAATGACAAAATGACAAAAATGACAAAAATGACAAAAATGACAAAAATGACAAAAATGACAAAAATGACAAAAATGACAAAAATGACAAAAATGACAAAAATGACAAAAATGACAAAAATGACAAAAATGACAAAAATGACAAAAATGACAAAAATGACAAAAATGACAAAAATGACAAAAATGACAAAAATGACAAAAATGACAAAAATGACAAAAATGACAAAAATGACAAAAATGACAAAAATGACAAAAATGACAAAAATGACAAAAATGACAAAAATGACAAAAATGACAAAAATGACAAAAATGACAAAAATGACAAAAATGACAAAAATGACAAAAATGACAAAAATGACAAAAATGACAAAAATGACAAAAATGACAAAAATGACAAAAATGACAAAAATGACAAAAATGACAAAAATGACAGAAATGACAAAAATGACAAAAATGACAAAAATGACAAAAATGACAAAAATGACAAAATGACAAAAATTACAAAACTGAAAAAACTGACAAAACTGACAAAAATGACAAAAATGACAAAAATGACAAAAATGACAAAAATGACAAAAATGACAAAAATGACAAAAATGACAAAAATGACAAAAATGACAAAAATGACAAAAATGACAAAAATGACAAAAATGACAAAAATGACAAAAATGACAAAAATGACAAAAATGACAAAAATGACAAAAATGACAAAAATGACAAAAATGACAAAAATGACAAAAATGACAAAAATGACAAAAATGACAAAAATGACAAAAATGACAAAAATGACAAAAATGACAAAAATGACAAAAATGACAAAAATGACAAAAATGACAAAAATGACAAAAATGACAAAAATGACAAAAATGACAAAAATGACAAAAATGACAAAAATGACAAAAATGACAAAAATGACAAAAATGACAAAAATGACAAAAATGACAAAAATGACAAAAATGACAAAAATGACAAAAATGACAAAAATGACAAAAATGACAAAAATGACAAAAATGACAAAAATGACAAAAATGACAAAAATGACAAAAATGACAAAAATGACAAAAATGACAAAAATGACAAAAATGACAAAAATGACAAAAATGACAAAAATGACAAAAATGACAAAAATGACAAAAATGACAAAAATGACAAAAATGACAAAAATGACAAAAATGACAAAAATGACAAAAATGACAAAAATGACAAAAATGACAAAAATGACAAAAATGACAAAAATGACAAAAATGACAAAAATGACAAAAATGACAAAAATGACAAAAATGACAAAAATGACAAAAATGACAAAAATGACAAAAATGACAAAAATGACAAAAATGACAAAAATGACAAAAATGACAAAAATGACAAAAATGACAAAAATGACAAAAATGACAAAAATGACAAAAATGACAAAAATGACAAAAATGACAAAAATGACAAAAATGACAAAAATGACAAAAATGACAAAAATGACAAAAATGACAAAAATGACAAAAATGACAAAAATGACAAAAATGACAAAAATGACAAAAATGACAAAAATGACAAAAATGACAAAAATGACAAAAATGACAAAAATGACAAAAATGACAAAAATGACAAAAATGACAAAAATGACAAAAATGACAAAAATGACAAAAATGACAAAAATGACAAAAATGACAAAAATGACAAAAATGACAAAAATGACAAAAATGACAAAAATGACAAAAATGACAAAAATGACAAAAATGACAAAAATGACAAAAATGACAGAAATGACAAAAATGACAAAAATGACAAAAATGACAAAAATGACAAAAATGACAAAAATGACAAAAATTACAAAACTGAAAAAACTGACAAAAATGACAAAAATGACAAAAATGACAAAAATGACCAAAATGACAAAAATGACAAAAATGACAGAAATGACAAAAATGACAAAAATGACAAAAATGACAAAAATTACAAAAATTACAAAACTGAAAAAACTGACAAAAATGACAAAACTGACAAAAATGACAAAAATGACAAAAATGACAGAAATGACAAAAATGACAAAAATGACAAAAATGACAAAAATGACAAAAATTACAAAACTGAAAAAACTGACAAAAATGACTAAACTGACAAAAATGACAAAAATGACAAAAATGACAAAAATGACAAAAATGACAAAAATGACAAAAATGACAAAAATGACAAAAATGACAAAAATGACAAAAATGACAAAAATGACAAAAATGACAAAAATGACAAAAATGACAAAAATGACAAAAATGACAAAAATGACAAAAATGACAAAAATGACAAAAATGACAAAAATGACAAAAATGACAAAAATGACAAAAATGACAAAAATGACAAAAATGACAAAAATGACAAAAATGACAGAAATGACAAAAATGACAAAAATGACAAAAATGACAAAAATGACGAATTACAAAACTGAAAAAACTGACAAAAATGACAAAACTGACAAAAATGACAAAAATGACAAAAATGACAAAAATGACAAAAATGACAAAAATGACAAAAATGACAAAAATGACAAAAATGACAAAAATGACAAAAATGACAAAAATGACAAAAATAACAAAAATTACAAAAATGACAAAAATGACAAAAATGACAAAAATGACAAAAATGACAAAAATGACAAAAATGACAAAAATGACAAAAATGACAAAAATGACAAAAATGACAAAAATGACAAAAATGACAAAAATGACAAAAATGACAAAAATGACAAAAATGACAAAAATGACAAAAATGACAAAAATGACAAAAATGACAAAAATGACAAAAATGACAAAAATGACAAAAATGACAAAAATGACAAAAATGACAAAAATGACAAAAATGACAAAAATGACAAAAATGACAAAAATGACAAAAATGACAAAAATGACAAAAATGACAAAAATGACAAAAATGACAAAAATGACAAAAATGACAAAAATGACAAAAATGACAAAAATGACAAAAATGACAAAAATGACAAAAATGACAAAAATGACAAAAATGACAAAAATGACAAAAATGACAAAAATGACAAAAATGACAAAAATGACAAAAATGACAAAAATGACAAAAATGACAAAAATGACAAAAATGACAAAAATGACAAAAATGACAAAAATGACAAAAATGACAAAAATGACAAAAATGACAAAAATGACAAAAATGACAAAAATGACAAAAATGACAAAAATGACAAAAATGACAAAAATGACAAAAATGACAAAAATGACAAAAATGACAAAAATGACAAAAATGACAAAAATGACAAAAATGACAAAAATGACAAAAATGACAAAAATGACAAAAATGACAAAAATGACAAAAATGACAAAAATGACAAAAATGACAAAAATGACAAAAATGACAAAAATGACAAAAATGACAAAAATGACAAAAATGACAAAAATGACAAAAATGACAAAAATGACAAAAATGACAAAAATGACAAAAATGACAAAAATGACAAAAATGACAAAAATGACAAAAATGACAAAAATGACAAAAATGACAAAAATGACAAAAATGACAAAAATGACAAAAATGACAAAAATGACAAAAATGACAAAAATGACAAAAATGACAAAAATGACAAAAATGACAAAAATGACAAAAATGACAAAAATGACAAAAATGACAAAAATGACAAAAATGACAAAAATGACAAAAATGACAAAAATGACAAAAATGACAAAAATGACAAAAATGACAAAAATGACAAAAATGACAAAAATGACAAAAATGACAAAAATGACAAAAATGACAAAAATGACAAAAATGACAAAAATGACAAAAATGACAAAAATGACAAAAATGACAAAAATGACAAAAATGACAAAAATGACAAAAATGACAAAAATGACAAAAATGACAAAAATGACAAAAATGACAAAAATGACAAAAATGACAAAAATGACAAAAATGACAAAAATGACAAAAATGACAAAAATGACAAAAATGACAAAAATGACAAAAATGACAAAAATGACAAAAATGACAAAAATGACAAAAATGACAAAAATGACAAAAATGACAAAAATGACAAAAATGACAAAAATTACAAAAATTACAAAAATGACAAAAATGACAAAAATGACAAAAATGACAAAAATGACCAAAATGACAAAAATGACAAAAATGACAGAAATGACAAAAATGACAAAAATGACAAAAATGACAAAAATGACAAAAATGACAAAAATTACAAAAATTACAAAACTGAAAAAACTGACAAAAATGACAAAACTGACAAAAATGACAAAAATGACAAAAATGACAAAAATGACAAAAATGACAAAAATGACAAAAATGACAAAAATGACAAAAATGACAAAAATGACAAAAATGACAAAAATGACAAAAATGACAAAAATGACAAAAATGACAAAAATGACAAAAATGACAAAAATGACAAAAATGACAAAAATGACAAAAATGACAAAAATGACAAAAATGACAAAAATGACAAAAATGACAAAAATGACAAAAATGACAAAAATGACAAAAATGACAAAAATGACAAAAATGACAAAAATGACAAAAATGACAAAAATGACAAAAATGACAAAAATGACAAAAATGACAAAAATGACAAAAATGACAAAAATGACAAAAATGACAAAAATGACAAAAATGACAAAAATGACAAAAATGACAAAAATGACAAAAATGACAAAAATGACAAAAATGACAAAAATGACAAAAATGACAAAAATGACAAAAATGACAAAAATGACAAAAATGACAAAAATGACAAAAATGACAAAAATGACAAAAATGACAAAAATGACAAAAATGACAAAAATGACAAAAATGACAAAAATGACAAAAATGACAAAAATGACAAAAATGACAAAAATGACAAAAATGACAAAAATGACAAAAATGACAAAAATGACAAAATGACAAAAATGACAAAAATGACAAAAATGACAAAAATGACAAAAAAGACAAAAATGACAAAAAAGACAAAAATGACAAAAATGACAAAAATGACAAAAATGACAAAAATGACAAAAATGACAAAAATGACAAAAATGACAAAAATGACAAAAATGACAAAAATGACAAAAATGACAAAAATGACAAAAATGACAAAAATGACAAAAATGACAAAAATGACAAAAATGACAAAAATGACAAAAATGACAAAAATGACAAAAATGACAAAAATGACAAAAATGACAAAAATGACAAAAATGACAAAAATGACAAAAATGACAAAAATGACAAAAATGACAAAAATGACAAAAATGACAAAAATGACAAAAATGACAAAAATGACAAAAATGACAAAAATGACAAAAATGACAAAAATGACAAAAATGACAAAAATGACAAAAATGACAAAAATGACAAAAATGACAAAAATGACAAAAATGACAAAAATGACAAAAATGACAAAAATGACAAAAATGACAAAAATGACAAAAATGACAAAAATGACAAAAATGACAAAAATGACAAAAATGACAAAAATGACAAAAATGACAAAAATGACAAAAATGACAAAAATGACAAAAATGACAAAAATGACAAAAATGACAAAAATGACAAAAATGACAAAAATGACAAAAATGACAAAAATGACAAAAATGACAGAAATGACAAAAATGACAAAAATGACAAAAATGACAAAAATAACAAAAATGACAAAAATGACAAAAATGACAAAAATGACAAAAATGACAAAAATGACAAAAATGACAAAAATGACAAAAATGACAAAAATGACAAAAATGACAAAAATGACAAAAATGACAAAAATGACAAAAATGACAAAAATGACAAAAATGACAAAAATGACAAAAATGACAAAAATGACAAAAATGACAAAAATGACAAAAATGACAAAAATGACAAAAATGACAAAAATGACAAAAATGACAAAAATGACAAAAATGACAAAAATGACAAAAATGACAAAAATGACAAAAATAACAAAAATGACAAAAATGACAAAAATGACAAAAATGACAAAAATGACAAAAATGACAAAAATGACAAAAATGACAAAAATGACAAAAATGACAAAAATGACAAAAATGACAAAAATGACAAAAATGACAAAAATGACAAAAATGACAAAAATGACAAAAATGACAAAAATGACAAAAATGACAAAAATGACAAAAATGACAAAAATGACAAAAATGACAAAAATGACAAAAATGACAAAAATGACAAAAATGACAAAAATGACAAAAATGACAAAAATGACAAAAATGACAAAAATGACAAAAATGACAAAAATGACAAAAATGACAGAAATGACAAAAATGACAAAAATGACAAAAATGACAAAAATGACAAAAATTACAAAACTGAAAAAACTGACAAAAATGACTAAACTGACAAAAATGACAAAAATGACAAAAATGACAAAAATGACAAAAATGACAAAAATGACAAAAATGACAAAAATGACAAAAATGACAAAAATGACAAAAATGACAAAAATGACAAAAATGACAAAAATGACAAAAATGACAAAAATGACAAAAATGACAAAAATGACAGAAATGACAAAAATGACAAAAATGACAAAAATGACAAAAATGACGAATTACAAAACTGAAAAAACTGACAAAAATGACAAAACTGACAAAAATGACAAAAATGACAAAAATGACAAAAATGACAAAAATGACAAAAATGACAAAAATGACAAAAATGACAAAAATGACAAAAATGACAAAAATGACAAAAATGACAAAAATGACAAAAATGACAAAAATGACAAAAATGACAAAAATGACAAAAATAACAAAAATTACAAAAATGACAAAAATGACAAAAATGACAAAAATGACAAAAATGACAAAAATGACAAAAATGACAAAAATGACAAAAATGACAAAAATGACAAAAATGACAAAAATGACAAAAATGACAAAAATGACAAAAATGACAAAAATGACAAAAATGACAAAAATGACAAAAATGACAAAAATGACAAAAATGACAAAAATGACAAAAATGACAAAAATGACAAAAATGACAAAAATGACAAAAATGACAAAAATGACAAAAATGACAAAAATGACAAAAATGACAAAAATGACAAAAATGACAAAAATGACAAAAATGACAAAAATGACAAAAATGACAAAAATGACAAAAATGACAAAAATGACAAAAATGACAAAAATGACAAAAATGACAAAAATGACAAAAATGACAAAAATGACAAAAATGACAAAAATGACAAAAATGACAAAAATGACAAAAATGACAAAAATGACAAAAATGACAAAAATGACAAAAATGACAAAAATGACAAAAATGACAAAAATGACAAAAATGACAAAAATGACAAAAATGACAAAAATGACAAAAATGACAAAAATGACAAAAATGACAAAAATGACAAAAATGACAAAAATGACAAAAATGACAAAAATGACAAAAATGACAAAAATGACAAAAATGACAAAAATGACAAAAATGACAAAAATGACAAAAATGACAAAAATGACAAAAATGACAAAAATGACAAAAATGACAAAAATGACAAAAATGACAAAAATGACAAAAATAACAAAAATGACAAAAATGACAAAAATGACAAAAATAACAAAAATGACAAAAATGACAAAAATGACAAAAATGACAAAAATGACAAAAATGACAAAAATGACAAAAATGACAAAAATGACAAAAATGACAAAAATGACAAAAATGACAAAAATGACAAAAATGACAAAAATGACAAAAATGACAAAAATGACAAAAATGACAAAAATGACAAAAATGACAAAAATGACAAAAATGACAAAAATGACAAAAATGACAAAAATGACAAAAATGACAAAAATGACAAAAATGACAAAAATGACAAAAATGACAAAAATGACAAAAATGACAAAAATGACAAAAATGACAAAAATGACAAAAATGACAAAAATGACAAAAATGACAAAAATGACAAAAATGACAAAAATGACAAAAATGACAAAAATGACAAAAATGACAAAAATGACAAAAATGACAAAAATGACAAAAATGACAAAAATGACAAAAATGACAATAATGACAGAAATGACAAAAATGACAAAAATGACAAAAATGACAAAAATGACAAAAATGACAAAAATGACAAAAATGACAAAAATGACAAAAATGACAAAAATGACAAAAATGACAAAAATGACAAAAATGACAAAAATGACAAAAATGACAAAAATGACAAAAATGACAAAAATGACAAAAATGACAAAAATGACAAAAATGACAAAAATGACAAAAATGACAAAAATGACAAAAATGACAAAAATGACAAAACTGACAAAACTGACAA
Source organism: Uranotaenia lowii (assembly GCF_029784155.1). Taxonomy (NCBI): domain Eukaryota; kingdom Metazoa; phylum Arthropoda; class Insecta; order Diptera; family Culicidae; genus Uranotaenia; species Uranotaenia lowii. The sequence goes on from NC_073693.1 coordinate 364,629,212, forward strand.
AACTGACAAAAATGACAAAAATGACAAAAATGACAAAAATGACAAAAATGACAAAAATGACAAAAATGACAAAAATGACAAAAATGACAAAAATGACAAAAATGACAAAAATGACAAAAATGACAAAAATGACAAAAATGACAAAAATGACAAAAATGACAAAAATGACAAAAATGACAAAAATGACAAAAATGACAAAAATGACAAAAATGACAAAAATGACAAAAATGACAAAAATGACAAAAATGACAAAAATGACAAAAATGACAAAAATGACAAAAATGACATAAATTACTTAAGCGGCAAGAATATTGAAAATGAAAAAAAAAGTGTTAAAATGGGTAAAATTTTTAGAATTTATTTTTTGAAATTTTTTGTCTCCTTTTTGACTATTGTATCATGATTTTTTCTCAAAAAAAAAAAAATTGAACTATCTTTAAACTTTCTTATTCTTTCTTATAATTTTTAGTTGTTGTTTTTTATCATATTTGTAATCTTAAAACAACAATTATTGATATGTGCATGCTTCGGCTTATTAAACATCCAAAGCAAATTTCATGCCCGGTTGATGATTTAGCCAAGTGAAAAAACGTCATCGTTCTGGCCGAGCAGCTTCGAAGGAAAACTATATCGAGCCCAGCCAATCTGGCAAGCAAGCAAGCAGGACACAAGACTTTGGGCTCATTGCCAAGATATTTGATATTAAAAATCCAATCCAACGAGGCATGCAAAATTTGACCATCTTTCTTCTGTGTCCCCCCACTTTTATTCCTTATTGTAGGCATAAGCCGAGCTGAGCAAAGCAAGTTTGGCATTCATCCCTGAAGCCATAATTTTGCATACCTTTGGGCAACAGGGCAAGGCTTGATCTTCTTCTACTTCTTTCATGAAAGACATGAACGAATAACTTCTCCGCAAAACATCGGACGGACAAAGAAAGCGGCCTTTCTGTGTCCTTTCCTAGCCGGGAAGTGCATCACATATTGGTATCTATTTGAGCATCAGAGCGGATCAGCAGGGCAGATGATAAAGCAAGGAAGAAATCTTGACTTGGCACCGGTACAAAAATACTGCTTGCTTCACGCACAGATTGCGCCACAAACTGCATGCTGCTTGCATAGATAGAGACATATGCTTCCGGGCGTCTTTTTCTTGAGATGGAGTCACTTCTTTTTGGAAAGGTTTAGGATTATAAATAGCATATTGAATGCATTGAAGTGGTTTTCTTTGTGAAAAACAGGTTGCCTTGGGGTGGATTAGCCGGGAGATATTAATTCAGCGAATTTTGAACCCCAGAGATGATTTCTGTTGTGTCGGAAACCTATATGACTTGATACCGAAATTCACATACATCAGATTATTCAGATTTAAGAAGTACAGCTCACATCATTTTCAGCATTCAACTCAGTTGAAATATTAGTTTCTTCTGGATAATACATCTTTTTTTTTAATCCTCGGATTCCGTTCTCTTTGTCAATTATGAAACTGTTTTAATGCTTCAGTATGAGTAACACTTGAGTTGTTGAGTTTCTTGGGTGATTCTGTGGAAAACAATATCTAACTCTCAAATGAATCATTTTCATAATTAGATTAATATATGTACATAAGGGTGGCAATGGATGAATCGGAAAAGTTTCGCGAACGATTTTGAAAATCAATCATATAAGTTGGGTAGATTGGCCAAAAAACTGAGCTATGCAAAATTCTATATCAAACGAACTTGATTTAAGGGAGCCTCAAAGACTTCAAAGTTTCGATTGTTTTTCGTTTCCCTTCCTTCCTGATGATTTTTTTTGGTAAAAAAAAACCGAAACTTTGAGCACTTTGAAACACCGTTGAATTAAGCCGAATTGAGCTGAAATTTTAAACATGTCAATTTTTTAGGCCAATCTTCAAAATTTATTTCACTTAGTGTCAAAGATAGCTGAAGTTGAAAGCAATATGCTGCACAACACGATACATTTTTTTGAAATTTTTCAAGATCATGACCACAAAAGATGCCAAAAAGTCATTTAATTTAATCAATGAAACGTCAAAATTGCTTGAGTCACACCAGATTGAAAAGTTGACGTCATTTGGCAAATTTTCGCTATTCGAAATTTAAATTTAGCTAGAAATACTGACAATACCGAACATGTACAACGAATAAGGTAATGGATTTGCAAAACCGTTTTTGATTTAGTTACCAATTTTTTGCCATGATATTTTTGCTCAATAATCTCATTTAAAATTTAATGTTCAGAAATAGATTTCTAACAACAAGTGAGCAAATATTGGATTATTATAAATCGAATATTAGTTTTCAAGGTTAGGGCATTAGTGAAGATTATCACTTATCAAGAACCTTACTTAATGATTAAAATGTGTTTAAGAATTTCAAATTTTAAGTGCAGAATAGAATATTTCCCTTGCTCCTGTCGGGAGTTTTAACCCAAAAATTCTCCCGGAAGTATATTTTCAAAACAAGTAAGAAAATAAACAAGAGTGAAAATTGGTTGTGCAAAATCAATCATTACTAAGCAAGAATTTTTCCAGCACGTATCCGGGCCGGACAAACCGGGCAATTTTTATATAAAAGCCTGGAAAAATCCGGTCATTCGATTTCAAATTGACGACCATAAATCCGGGCAATATCCGAGCAAAATTTGTCAAAACTCAGAAATTCCTCAACAAAAATCAAGAAAAAAAAATTTTCATCAAAACTCATTGATAGATTTTGAACCGTATTTTAGACTACCAAAAAACTTTTCATGATTATTTTTATAAAACTTGGTCAAAAAATTTCGTTTTGTAGGTGTTTGTTGTTTTTTTTTTGTTTAATTAGTCAAATAAAGTGAATAATTCCGGGTAAAATCAGGGCAATTTTCAATGAAATCCGGGCAATCGGGCCGGGCCGGACTTCTCTTAAATTTAGTATCAAATGTCCTGGCAAACCCGGATAAAACCGGGCAATCTACCAACCTTATTCATAGTAATGATTTATTACTTATCTTAATTAATATTCCTTTTCTTCATTTTCATCAGAAAAATCCCGCGGGAAAATCTTGAAGTTGACAAAAATTAAATCACGATTAGAAATTTGAATAAGGAATAACTTGGTAAAAAAACCCATTTTGGACTCAAGAAAATGTATTCCAAACACATAGTTTACAATTGTATTCAAATTGATAAAAAAAAAAAATATTTTATTTTTAAGTGATCAAAGTCAGAGATAAACCAATTTTTTATACTCCAATTCTTCCAGTTATCAAAATAAAAGGCCAAAATGTTCATTTTTTGGAGTTTACTATTTTAAATTAACAATATGTTCAGTTCATCATTAAATCTTATACTGAGACAGTATAAGTTGGGATAATTTTTTTTTTTGAATGATCAATATGAACCTGATAAAAATAAAAATAAGGAGTTCCAAGTGTTGTTGTAAATATTGGAAGCACAAGGCAAATACTAAATAGGTAAAAATAGCGCACTAAACTTAAGCTTTAAAATTGATATTTATTTCATCAATTTAATTGTTGAAACTTACGGTTTTCCTTGGTAGCAGCAAGCAGCAACTTCTGCTTCCACGAGCAGAACCAAAACAGTTTGTTTTGGTTCCGCATGCTTTGAGTCAATTCGCAATTGAAACAATAGCGGTGATGATTGATGATGACAGCTGATGATGGTAAACACGGTACAAATGTTTACATCATCACACTGTGAAGCCAAATCACTCAATTTGGGTTCGTGGCAACTCACCAGTGTTGCCAGATATTCTGAGTGGTTAGCTCAGAATATCACACGAAAATGAGAAAACTTATAAGTGAGGATATCACTTTAGTGAATCATGTAAATAGCTATCGCTTATGTTATAAGTAGTTATTTAAGGACTAAACGAACAAAACGAATAAAGATTAAATCTATTCCACCACTGAAACTTGCGTTTTCAACATTAATAAATAAATATGAAAAATCATGATCGTTAAACATAGAAGATTTAAAATTATAAAAATAAATGAATCTTTTATAAATTTTTAATCGCGGGTTTTATGGATTAAAATTTCAATCTCTGAATATGTTGTAGTTGTAAACCGAAATACAAAAGGTACAAACAATGTGTATCTTATTAAAAATTTATTTTTTCAGGCTTCGAAAAAGATTATATCCATTATATTTTCAGAATAAAATCATCATTGAAAAATTAAGACAAACTTTCTAAGAAAAATATTAAAAAAATTTAACTGTAAAAATTGTTAAAATTATTTAACAGTTATTTAAACTAAACTACAAAATTTGATAAATTTATTCAAAAAAATTAATATCAAACATGAAAATGCATATGATTAGTTTTTCAATATTTGAGATCGCTTTAAAAAAAAATATTTGAAAAGTTTATTTACAGAATTGAATTGATAACTTAAGGGAACAAAATTTTGGGTGTCAATGTTTGATTGTTTGATTTGAAAGAGCTTAGCGTCCTGAACTTAAATCTTTCATACATTTGGCTTAACGATCATTCGGCTTAGTGCCCTTTCGGCCTTACGACCATTTGGTCTGACGACCATTCAGCTTAATGACTTTCGGCTGGTCGGCCGAATAACCCATTTGGCCGAATGTTTTTTTTTTTTTTGAAAAATATCATAACAGATTACATAAAAAAATAAAACAAATGTTTTAATTCATTTCACAAATTTTTTGAATCCGCAAACGATTTTCGCAATGTAATAGTGCAAAAATTTCTCAAATGGTTTTCAACCTATATCAAATATTATTAAAAAATCGAAAACTAATAGAGCTTTAATGATAGTATATCAGAGCACTAAAGTTAATTAAAATAAGCTCTTAAATTTTATGTAAAATTCTATGTTAAAGTAAATTTTGTGGCCTTGTGTAATTTATCAAAACGCTTTAGAATGAAGAGTTGCGCAATCAAAAACTAAAAACACAAAATAAAATTGAGGCTGAAATTGGTTTCTCAAAGAATATTTCTTATAAGCTTCAATTTGTAATGACATTTACGATTTTTTTTTATCAAAGGGATAGTTAACAATGTAATGTTAACTAGTTATTGGCTTCTAAAAAAATATTGTCCGCAGAAAATCATACGGCTTGTATATAAAAAGTTTTAAGGTTGATAGGACATCAAATTGGTTTCAACAGTTATTTTTAAATTTACAAAAACATGCGATTTTCACCCTACCAAGAAAAAGGGGTAAGTTGCAACAAACTTTGTTTTAATGGAAAATGAAAATGTTTGAAATTTTATTGATTTTTATATATGTGTGATATGATTACTCATAAAGCATCAATTGTGGGGATTTTTGGTCTTTTGCAAATTAAATTTAACATGTTTTATGGTCAAAAATGTTTTTAAAGAAAAAACATAAGGATGTTGCATACATTTAGGGGTTAAAAATAATGCAAAAAATTCTACTAGCTTAAATCCTAAAAAAATTTATGTTTTGATGGATGAAATCCAATTGATTTATGGCAGATGTTGAATTTCTTCGAAAAGTCGAAACCGTGTATAAAATTCATTCGAATGGTTATTTCCCCGAATCTTGCATAGCGATGGCTCTTGATGCGATAATTGCTATTTTTCTTTAATTTTTTTATTTTTTTTTTTAAGATTTTCTTTTTAAATTTTGATGAATTTATCTCCTTATTCACAAACGGTTACTAACTTTTGTCTCTGGAATTTTATCGATGGTTGTAGTGGATCGATCTTGATATTGATCCTATCCACCAGATCATGCTCCTGATTTTGAATGTGATCCTGATCCCGATATTCATACTAATTCAAATCATTTCGAAAAAAAATCTGATAAATTCAGTACTGAATGTTTTTATTTAACTTGTAAATTTTATCGTTTTAATTCGAGTTTTGAAATAAATTGAAAAAAAAGAAACCCCGATTATAATTTACTCTATTCTACAACAAAGTTTTAAAGCAATCTGTGTTTTGAAGTCTGCCGATTACAGCGTTGACAGTGAGATTATTTCACAGTGAAACATTTCGCCCTACCGTTTTCGTTACCATTTCCGAATGATAACAGTTGCAATGATAAACGACTGGGTGTGAAATGATATCAATTAATTCCTGTGCTATGCTATAATTATTTCCCCCTCCGGAGAATGTGTATTTGACTTTATTCCATCGTCTACTGCAACTGAACCGAGTATGAAGTGCTGAAAGAAGCCGAGAGTTATGTCTTATTCTAATGAATCCTTACCCGGTTTCTGCTCGAGGGGAAGGGCGATGTCTTTTTGCCAACTCCAGCAGCTCCAGTCGACATTTGAGTGACTTTTCTAGAGCAGCAATGGTCTAAGTCTATGTAGATATGTGGAAGATCCAGAAACTCCGAATATCATTTCAGCTATCAGTTAACACTTGCACATACGCATTCATTCATCCATTCACACATACATATCTTCTGGTGGTATGTTAGTGTGTTTGAGACGACTGCCATGAGGCATTAAATCAAGTCGAGATGTTCATTTCGTGAAAGTGTCGTTTTTCCGGTAGCAAATTTGCGTCTATTGGAATTCTTGAACGAATTCTCTCGTCTTAAGTCATCCCAAGCTATGGTCAATGAGAACTAGTTTTTATAAAATCTGTGTGTGTGTGCAGGTGGAAACGAATAAGCTTTAAATAGATTAATTCATAAAAAGGTGATTACCATTGAAGTATTCAAACACATTTCTTCAAGCTTTTCAAAAATGGCTTCTATTTATTTAAAAAAAAATGTGAATGTTACATTCTTCAATTTGAAAAAAATATGTGCAAAAAAGACTATTGTCAATCGATTTTTTCAAGAATTGAATTCCTTAGAAAAGCATAATGCACTGTAAAACGTATAATTCTTAAGCAAATCCAGATTAGAGGCCAGAAAGCTGTTCAGCACGTGTCACATCCGACACCAACAACAAGACCCTCGCTCAGTGCCAAACTAAAGGCTTAACCCATTGAGCCGATTCTTCCCACGTGACGTGAGAAAGTCACAAAACAATAACGGATATTCGGATATTCGTATTCATACACATTCAACAATACACATTGAGTCCTTCCAGCTGGGCATCTAGCCAGCCAGCCAGCATTCGTTTCCGGTTTGTTGCCGTCTTCCGGTTGGCTCTTCGCTGATCTGCCTGCATATAGCATAAAGAGGCGCCCTAAACACCCCTTCAGAGCGTTTTGAACGACGACGACAAGTGTCATGAACAGGTGATTCCCTAAATATGCATGATATTGCGACACGTTCCGGATTGTTTCTGGTTTGCGAGAGCCCGAAAGGGACACAAAAGGAAGACACATAACCAAACTGTCAGAATAACAACAAATATGGGTAGAGTAGAAGACAACGTTAACATTGCCAAGTTGAGATTGCGGTTCTGCTTAAGTGTTATTGTTATTCGGTCAAGTGCTTGGCTTCAGGTCTTCTCATATTTGAATTAATTAAATGAACGCTTAATTGTTAGCTAAATTTACTGGCTCGGGCAGCACTTAGCTGTCCGAGATATCATCGGGTGAACGATATCTGGTCTATTTTATTATATTCTGGATATTGCTTCTCATAAAATTATTCTTTTGAATTTCAAGACAAGAGATTTTTCAACGCATAGTGGTAAGGTAATTTGTCTCAAAAAAATTGTTCAAAGGAAGGTTATTACTCAATTACCGTCAACTGGGGCAACATGCACCACTTTTCAACTTCAATGGCTTCCAAAATCTTAATGCTTACAGATAATCATACCTCTTGTACATCAAAAGTTTTAAGGTTGATGGGAAACCAAACTGACATATTCAGAAAAATACCAGTTATTTTTAAATTTACAAAAACATGCGATTTTCACCCTAATAAGAAAAAGGTGTAAGTTGCAACAAACTCTGTAATTAATGAAAAATCAAATGAAAACGTATGAAAATTTAAAGTTTTTGATACAATTGAGATTTCATAACGCATAAAGCACCAATTGCAGTAACTTTAGGTTTTGTTTGAATTAAATTTTACATTTTTCTGTCAAAAAAATACACAAATATACACAAATATACACAAATAATACATTTAGGGGTAAAAAATACTACAAAATATTCTATCATCTTGAATCATGTAAATAAATCTTAGGTTGGATGAAATCTTAATGTCAACAAACGCATAATGCAAAACAATCATACCCCAGCATAAACGAGATATATGAGATTTAGTTCTGTTTTGCATTTTGTTGCATTTTTCCCCAGTCTAAAAATTTGCCTGAGTAATAAAAATATGTGTTTAAAAAAAAATTTGCGATTGTCCGAAAAATATTTATAAACCAACAGTGTTGGTATTGGATAGTGAAAGCAATATAAATTCTAGAGGTGATATCATTAAGTCCAACCTTCATACAAGATAAAGTTTTTTACGGCATCGAAAAATGTAAAAATTTGAACATCTATTGCTCGATTTTTTAAATTTTTTATGAGAATCAAAAACTTTAAAAAACTCTTTCATTATGTTAAAAACTATGTCATCATCAATTTGTAATCATTCAATGATAAATTTATAACAGTATTTTTATTGAAATAAAAATAGAATGAGTGTTTTAGTATACAAGTGTTGCATCTAACCCTGCTTTTGCATGATGCCTCGTTTGACGGTACTTATTAAAATAAGAAACTTTACGACGTTTCACTTGAAATGATAAAATCCACTTAGTTTGAAATTCTTGAGATAAAAGATTTAAAATACGATGTTTTACTGAAATTGCATAACTCTAAGGCCATACACCATTAAATTGTAAAATTTATGAACAAATGATTACAATTTCAACTAAAAATCATTATAAACTTTGGAAACACTGTAAAAAAGGTTTATATAATAAAGTTTTAAATTAAGAAAAAGCTTTCCAAGAAGACAATCACGAAGACAATACGGAGTGTAAAAATTTGAAGCTAAATTGAGTTGTTTTTCTTATAAATTTGGAATAGAAATTCACGGCAAACATTAATAAAATATCTTGTTTTTATATTTTTTCATAGTTATCAATGTGTCTTTAAGCTCCAAATTCTGATAATTTGATACGGGGGCCGAACATTCGGCCGAAGGCCGATAGGCCGAAGGATGTTAGGCCGAAGGTCGCTAGGCCGAATGGGTTGAAAGGCCGACGGATGTTCGGCCGAATAGGACAATAGGCCAAATGCGACATTTGGCCGAAGGTTATTTGGCCGAATATTATTTGGCCAAATGGTCATCAGGCCGAATGGGCGAGAGGCCGAATGGTCATTAGGCCGAATTGTCACTAGGCCGAATGGTTGTTAGGCCGAATGGTCACTAAGCCGAATGGTTATTCGGCCGAATGGTTATTTAGCCGAATGGTCATTAGGCCGAATGGTCACTAGGCCGAATGGTCATCAGGCCGAATGGTCACAAGGCCGAATGGTCGTTAGGCCGAATGGATGCTAGGCCGAAAGATCGTTAGGCCGAATGGTCATTAGGCTGAATGATCGTCGGGCCGAATGGATGCTAGAAGGTCGTTAGGCCGAATAGCCACTAGGCTGAATGGTTGTTAGGCTGAATGGTCGTTGGACCAATATGCTAGGCCTATAAGACATATTATCGCTTTCTTGTATGACGGGCCTCTCAGTAGTTTGGCCGATCAGTAGTTAGGCCGAATGGTCGTTAGGCCGAATAGTCATGAAGCCGAATGGCCATCAGGCCTAATGGATTGCCTTGTGATCATTCGACCTAATGACCATTCGGCCTTATAAACATTCGGCCTAACAGCCATTCGGCCAAGCGACCATTTGGCCTAACAGCCATTCGGCCTAACGACCTTTCGGCCTAGCATGCCGACATGTGTAAAAGATTTCTTATTGACCTAGCGACCATTCATGACGATCATTCAGCCTTATGGCCATTTGGCCTTACGACCATTCGGCCTTACGACCTTTCGGTTTAGCATCCGTTCGGCCTTACGACCATTCGGCCTTACGACCATTCGGCCTTGCGACCATTCGGCCTTGCGACCATTCGGCCTAGTGACCATTCGGCCTAGTGACCATTCGGCCTAATAACCATTCGGCTTTATGACCTTTCGGCCTAGTGATCATTCGGCCGATTATCCTTTCAGCCTTGCGTCCTTTCAGCCTAACAGCATTCGGCTGGATAACCGTCGGCCGAATAACCCATTCGGCCTAGTGGCCTGCTCGGCCAGATAGCCCATTCGGCCTAACGTCCATCGGCTGAATGACCTTCGGCCGAATGGCTTTCGGCCTCATGACTTTCGGCCGAATGACCCAGCCTCATTTGATACAAAGACATGATCATCAGTATTGTCAGATATTTTTTTCAATTTATCATGAAATTTGTGATATTGTAATTAAAAACAACTTATTTTTAGAAAAAAAAAACATAAAAATAGCAATTCAAAAAAGTAAATATTATAAAACACTAAAAAAACCACTTTAAAATAAGATAAAATAAATGAATATCTTTAATAAGATCTGATTTCGTCACGGTATGGTGTTATTGAAATTTTCATCTAGGATATGAAAAACTATTTTTTCCCAGGATGTCTTTTGTGAGTTTTGTTTATTGTATTTGTAGATAAGTTTAACTTAAGGTTGCCAGAATTTTTTCCACTCCCATCCGGGCCTAGCAATTCCGGGCATTTTTTCAAAAAAAACCTGGCAAAATCCGGGCATGGATTACAATTTTTCAAATCCAAAAACCGGGCAAAAACCGGTTAAAATTGAAATGTTATTATATATAAAAGCAAAGAAAAAATGCAAAAAAAATTAAATTAATATTTTATTAATGTAATTGCAGACTTCCAACAATTTTTTGGAACACTTAAATATTTAAAGGTTTATAGAAGTAAATCAGCGAAATTATTTGAAACAACAGTTGAAAATTTCCATGCCGTCAATCGATTTTGCTGAAACTTACTCAAAAACTTTGATTTTTTTTTTGGTTTCTTTGTAAAAATTGTGAAATAAGCCGGGCAATATCCGGACTTTTTCCAAGATATCCGGACAACCGGGCCGGACCGGACTTTCTCAAAATTTTGCATCAAATATCCGGGCAAACCCGGATAAAACCGGGCCATCTGGCAAGCTTAGTTTAACTTGACCACGTTATTATTTTTTGTCACACTACTTACAAGTGACGTTTTGTGAATATCTTATAATCCTTTAGCTGAAATATATCATTTCTATCGATTGTTTCTTCTTCGTCTGTTTCATTTTTCCCACTTCAGCCTTAATTTGAATCATTCCTTTTCAACAATGATTGGAAAATTGTTATCAGATATCGAAAAAGCTACGGTTTTATGAACTTAATAAATACCAAAGGTGTTTTGAGAATGTCTTCACGGCAGGTATATCTACTGAGTTTTTGGTCGATGTAACAAAAATGAAACAAAAATGAAAAAAAATGTCATAGTGAGCTTTTATAGATTTTGAAATATTGAAAACCATGCTCAGACGTTCAATCGTACTAGAAAAATGCATGACGGTTGAATTTGGATGGTTCTAAGCCATTAGTCATACATATTTTACATTAGACTGTGTCGATTTGGAGTCGATTTTAAATTTTTCAAACCCTGGGGTCTTAGAAGCTTCGTTTTGTTTCCTTTCATGATTTTTGCAGAGTCTTGCACATTTTAAAGAAAGAATTTTACATGAGTAAATTTTTAACTTTTATGTTTGTATGTAAAAATGGAATATTTCGTTGTGAAAAATTAACTTTATTTTCGATTCTTCTGTGGAACCGAGGATTTTGTGGCAATTTTAAAATTCTGTACAGGAAATTTTGTGGTAAACTAATTTGTCAAAGACTGTAATTTCGTATGTAATAAAAATAAAAAAAATTCTTAGCTTCCGACTAAAGGTATGTCTGATGGCACTGAAAATTATTAAATTCAACTGACAACTCTGCTTGTGCCTAGTGGGGTATGGCATGACAACTTGTCGATGAATACTTCTATAGGCACAAGCAGTGATGACAGTTTAATTGATTGATTTTCAATGCCAGAAGACTTAGTCATATTCAACAGATAATAACTTTTTTGCCTAGTAAGATACGAAGTAACGGTCTTCGAAAAAGTTGTTCAGCAGAAAATTTCTTTTAAAGAATGAATAAATTGGCACATTTTCAGAACAAATTTTTCAATTTTCCTGTACATTCAATAAAGTTAAAATAAATAATTCAAAAAATAATCCAAATCGACTCAGTCTATTGCACATATCAAATAAATGGAAATATGTATGATTTTACTTTTAAAATGCAGAGTTGATAGTTATTTTATTTTCTACCACTACTGTTATTGAAGCTTTCTACTTTAAACATAATTGAAGATTTATAACTTTTATTGGACAAAATGCAACGACGACCAAGCGGTTATCGTCGTGGGACGGTAATCGCAGGTCCATCGTTAAATGCTCATGTTAAATGCGTTGAATGTGTTTAATGCTAATCATAATTTGCCCTTGTTAATAATTCAGTCAGTTAAACCATAATCAGCCAGTTTAAAAAAAATACTACATGGATTCTAGGATCTAGCTTTGTTTCAAAATTATTTGATTTATTCTGATCTTTTCCTCATGGTCAAATCTTAACGTCACAAAGGTCGTGTTAATCTGTATTGTAGACATATTTAAATGATTCTTGTTTTCTTTAAAATGACTCTTTCACCATATAAACTATCATTCAAGTTTCACGGGATTTTTAGGGGCACCTTAGAGTTATCCAATTGAGCTCAAATTAAGCGTGATATTTTTGTTACTAATACGATCAAGTTTAGGGGGTGTAAGCTAGGATTCTAGGAAGCTTGAAAATAAGGGCCACTCTAATGTAGATTCACTTACAAATCGACACTGTATTAAACCACTTAGAGCATCTCTAGTAGTACCCCAAGGAAGTGATTTTTGACCTTATCTCTCCATTTTGTCAATAAACAGCTTCCGAAAAACGCGACTGAAATTTAAACAAACATTTTAGTTTTTTCAGTTTCAATAATCTGTCAAAATATGAAAGTTATAGCTAGAAAAGCTTCGTGTTACTTTTTTGGAAAGAATCTAAACGTATATGGATAAGATACTCCGCACAAAATTGTAACATGCCTATGCTTTTCATCCTCTAAAAACTAGTATTATCTCTGTTTTGCAAAGTATGCTGAAGATCTCTAACATCTTTCTACTAATCCAACCAAATCAGAAGCCTCATTCTTTCTTTTGCAGTATATTTTGTTCATCATGGAGGACAGAAAAGTCAAATAAAAAACGCATAAAAAGTTCCACTGTTCTTCCCCACCCACTTTTTTCCATATCATCAACAGTGGCTAGTATTTTCTCAACAGACTCAATCAATATCGATTTATCTTAGAAGCGAATTTGGCTTTTAATAGATTTTTTTTATATTGCGTAGAAACATCATCATAGAAAATTCACTTTGACGAAAAATTTTCATAAATTCGGAACTAAGCATTAAGTAATGCTAAATGCGCATATCAGGTTAAATGGACCAACAGCCGTTTGATGAAATGGATTATAAATCAACAGTCCAGTTTGAGGTAAATAAACTTTCATCACACAACACGATCAAATTTAAATAAAATACTAAATTTAAAAAAATTAAAATTCAAACAAGTTTATTCAACACTTTGATGTACTCAATAAATTGGACTTCAGAAATCATTCATTAAAAAAAATCCCAAATATTTTTTCTCCAGACGAAATGTTCCCCAGAACAATTTTCATCAGAATAAATCATTTTCCAGATTTTTTTTTTCGACAGAAGGACCATTTCCTAGCAAATGAAAAATATTTTTATGCTAACTGGAATTTATAAAATAATTGATTTGTTTCCGAAAAGATGAGTACAATGTGCCGAAAATCGATCAAAACATACACTTAAAATTAATTTTTTTTTCGCAGGACGAGTAAAAATAAACAGTTGTGCGGGAAACCATAAACTTCCAATAATTTAAACGTAACAGAAACTTGTATAAATTCAAAATACGACGAAAGTGATCATCTTCTTCCTCACAACCACAACTTAAATTTTATTTTGATCATACTTATGTATAAAAACGCTGTAAAACTAAAACCGTTTTATTGATTGGCTAGGCTAAAAATTAAAAAAAAACAGTTTCTAATGATCGGTTGCATGTGTCACCAACTCACTGCCTTAATCAAACACTCCTGATCCTAGACGAACATGACTCACCGTATGCATCGCTCATTGGTTAGTTTTGACAGCAAAGCATCGTGCGAAGTGATCATTGTTTTAGTGCTGCACAGAACGATCGATGATCGGATAGGAAACATCATTCTGGGCAAAAGTTTTTGGGTAAACGGGATACAATCATTAAGAATCCCCTAGCAAAAATGTTAGTAGTACCTATATCTTTCGCATTCAATTGAAAATTGAAAACTGAGTAAACTTAAGCTCTAGGCAAAGGTGAAAACGAAATAACTAATGGATAACTACCTACCTAAGGGTCCAGCGCCGATTGACCGGCGCATAGGGCTGAGATAAAAGATCTCCACTGCTGGCGATCCGGAGCCAGCGTCTTCACTTGCTGCCAGCCAAGGTTCTCGTCAACTGTGCGGATTTCAGCGGCTAGACTTCGCCGCCACGAGCTTTTGGGCCTGCCTCTTCTTCGATGCCCATCTGGATTCCAGTCAAGCGCCTCTCTGCAAATCTCGTTTTCATCTCTTCGCAGCGTGTGCCCAGTCCATCTCCACTTATGTTCTCGAATCTCGATTTCTAGCGCCTTTTGATGACACCGGCGATGAAGTTCAACGTTTGAGATCCAGTTGCCAGGCCACCAAGCGCGGATGATGTTCCGCAGGCACCGATTCACAAAAACTTGCAGTTTTCGCGTCGTCACCGCATATGTGCACCAAGTCTCACACCCGTACAGCAATACGGATTTAACGTTTGAGTTGAAGATTCGGATCTTAGTTCGTAGAGAGATCTGGCGTGACCGCCAGATGTTTCGGAGACTCGCAAACGCAAATCGGGCTTTTCTGATCCGGGTTTCGATGTCCTTCTTGGTACCACCATCAGGCGTAATCTGGCTACCAAGATACTGGAAGCACTCCACTGTCTCAACCAGTTGTCCAGCTACCACAAAATTGGAACGATTTTCTGTATTGATTTCCATCGCCTTGGTCTTTCCGACATTGATATTGAGACCTGCTGCCTTGGAGCTTTCGGTGAGGTCGTCGAGTTTGCTCTGCATGTCTTGTTGTGTTTGGGCGAGCAAAACAATGTCGTCTGCCAGGTCAAGGTCGATCAGTTGCTCCATGGTTGAAGGATTCCACGGCAATCCTCGGTTTGGTCTACAGTCAATCGATCCAGTCAAGATCTCATCCATTACGATGAGAAAAAGCAGCGGTGACAAAATACATCCTTGTCTCACTCCAGCAGTTACCGGGATTGGTTCGGACAAGACACCGTCGTGCAAGACCTTGCACGAAAATGCCTCGTACTGTGCTTCGATGAGATGGACTAGTTTCTCTGGGACCCCTCGTCGTCTAAGAGCAGCCCAGATGTTTTCGTGGTTCAGTCGGTCAAATGCTTTTTCGAAATCAACGAACACCAGCAGAAGAGAGTCCTGGAATTCGTTTATTTGTTCCAGTATTATTCGTAGCCTTGTGATGTGGTCCACACATGATCGTCCGGATCGGAATCCAGCTTGTTGCCGTCGGAGTGTAGCGTCGATTTTCTCCTGGATCCTGTTCAGGATCACTTTGCAGAGTACTTTGAGGGTTGTACAGATCAACGTTATGCCTCGCCAGTTACCGCACTCTGTCAGGTCTCCTTTCTTCGGGACCTTTACGATGATACCCTGCATCTAGTCGGCCGGGAATGTTGCAGTATCCCAAATGTCAGCGAAAAGGTGCAACATTTGTGCTGACAAGGCAGGGTCGGCTTTGAGCATTTCAGCAGGAATGCAATCGATTCCAGGCGCTTTGTTGGATTTCATGTTTTTGATTGCCGCTTCTATTTCAGCCAGCGAGGGCGCTTCCGAGTTGACGCCATTAATGCGACTTACTGTGGGCGCCTCGAGCTGCGGGTTCTGTTGGCCATTGCTATTTGTAACTCGGAAAAGTTGATCAAAATGCTCAGTCCAACGCTTGAGCTGATCTGTTCGATCTGTCAGCAGCTGACCTGCTCGGTTTTCAGCGGCATTCTTGCATTAGTCCTTGCACCACTAAGGCGGCGAGAAATATCATATAATAATCGGATATCTGCAATGGCGGCGGCTCTTTCTCTCTCTTCGGCTAGGGAGTTTGTCCAGGCTCTCTTGTCTCGTCTACAAGCTCGTTTAACTGCCTTTTCCAGCTCCGCATATCGTAAGCGGGCGGCTGCTTTGGCTGACCCGGTACATGCCTGCTCAATTCCGACTTTCGCCTTTCTCCGATCATCGACCATCCTCCAAGTTTCATCCGACATCCATTCACTTCTTCTTCCACAAACTTTACCGAGAGTACCATGGCTCGTCGTGATAAAGGCATTCTTGATTCCACACCACTGTTCTTCGACTGTTCCGTCTGTCGGCAACTCCGAGGCTCGGGATTCTAGCTGTTCAACGTATGCCCTTTTCACCTCTGGATTCTCCAACCGGCGGACGTCGAATCGACACCCGACTTTCTCCTCGCGCCGTTGGACACGCGCAACTCTCAGTCGTATCTCGCCAAGGACGAGGTGATGGTCAGATGCAATGTCTGCGCTTCGCTTGTTGCGGACATCAAGAAGGCTCCTTCTCCATTTTCGGCTGATGCAGATGTGGTCAATTTGATTTTCTGTTCGGCCATCTCGGGATACCCAAGTGACCTTATGTGCTGGTCGATGGGGGAAGAGCGATCCACCGATCACCATGTTGTTGTTGCCACAAAATTCTACAAACAGCTCTCCATTTTCGCTCATCTGTCCTAGACCATGGCGCCCCATGATGCGCTCAAAATCCTGATTATCGGAGCCAATCTTTGCGTTGAAGTCGCCTAAGTGGATTTGAATGTCACCCTTCGGAATTCTCTCAACCACGCTGACTGTAAAACTGCTCTTTCTCCTGCAAGTCGGCAACTGGACCATTGTAAGATTTCTAACCCGTGTTCTGAATCTGGCTACGATTATTCTTTCGTTTATCGGTTCCCATCTAATGAGGGCCGCGTAGGCCTGCGGGCTTAACAGGAAACCAACTCCTCGTTCCCGAGTAGCATGTTCTCCTCGTATGCCAGAGTAAAACAGTACTTGCCCGGACTGTGTCTTGTGTTCTCCAGTGTTAGGCCAACGGACTTCGCTCAGTCCCAATATCTCTAGCTTGAGGTGGCTAGCTTCTCTAGCAAGTTGAGCCAGCTTTCCTGGCTATGCAAGGGTCAAAACATTCCAAGTTCCAATTCTAGTCCGTGTTTTCATGCTAAAAGTCGTTGCCAAAGTTCCAATTCGGTTATTTCTTCTCTCAGTTTCTGTAACAATACAAGATATCAGGAGCAGTAGGTTGTTAGCCTAAAGTCCCTATCCCGCGATGGGGCTGCCATCTTGGACTTAGCTGGCGGGAGCCGCATTTCATAAATTCAGCCGCTTGCTGCAAGACAGACGCTGTTTGAGCCGCCCCTGACCTGGAGAACAGACGCTCGGTTTTTGTTGCACGCCGCCCCTGACCTGGGGAACAGACGCATGCGGCCACCTTCTCAGTCTGCATGCGACCAAAGCATCCACCGGGGTTGGGTACCCGATCTCCGCTTAGGTTACTCGCATCCCAGCCGGTACCACGGGGATGTAGAGATAGGAGTTGTGAATAAGAGGTGATATGACCACTATGGGTTCTCGAGTTGCACATTATCCACCGTTTACCAGCCAAATAACTAATGGATGGAGCTACCATTATTAAATGTCCCTATCACGCAGGTAAAATGGCCCTCCTAAGAAAAAAAGAAACAGATTAACAATAATTTAATTATGCTTTTCATCATTGAAACACAAAATCTAAGCTCTTATCTTAATTTCAAAGCGAGTATGTTTATGATAAAACAAATGTTTTAATGGGTACATATTCTCATGGAATATTTGAAAAATTCACCATTTTTTAATTATCTTGAGCGAAACTAACCGAAAATTGATATTAAGTGGAACTTTTCACTTTTCCTAAGATCTAGGCAAAGATTCTTTATGAAACTTGTCAAAATGTTGAAAAACATTTTTTCAAGATATTTTCATACAAGTTTTGTCATTTTGTTCTAATTTTTATGAAATTGAAGAATATTATTTGAAGCTTCAAAAACATACGCGTTTCCTGCTGCAATTTTCTCCAATTTTTGCTGGTTTTGATTGTTAATTTATGTAACTCTCGATCCTTATGAACTGAATACTTAATGATTTAAATGGTAGAAAAACTCATAAAAATGACTTTATTCTGGTTTTTGTAACAAGTTTTCCATCAAAATATAAATCAATCGCGTAGTTTTAAAAGTAAAACATGATCTTGAGTGGAACTATTTTGGATTTTGAGCGGAACTACTATTTAGCTTTCGAAATCAACTGCTAAGTGCGCTGCCTTATGCCTAATATATCTCACGTAGTTTTTACCCCTGAATGTATGCATCACCACTGTAATTTTCTACTTGTATCAGCTTCAGGTACATGAAAGATGTAAAATTAAGTTCGAATAGATCAAAAATTACTAGAATTGGTGTCACAGTGTACCAAACAAGATGTTTGCAAAATGTTCTAATGTTTCAATATGGTTAGTAATTTTTATTTTTTATTTCAATTTGATGACTATTTTAAACCGTTTTTGAATAGCAGCCAACCAATTGACTGATCAACGGTCAAAATAGAGAGCCAAGCACCACTCAATCGTTTTCTGCTCTACCCGTAAAACGTGAGTTTATTTGCATCAGTTTTTCACAACCCACGAAGGCCAATCCAGACCGCGCCGCCATGCCACTTGTATATCGTTACATAATTCAAGCAGCCTGATTCCAACCCCAAAATCCCAATGAAATAATCATATAGACGAGCGCACTCGCAAATAAATTTATTTTTTTGTTTTTTTTGTTTTCTGTATCTGTTTTTATGCGTTCGCTTCCATATCTGATTTCCCCAAAGGCCCACAAACGCACTGTTGTTTTCACATAACCGAATAAAATCGCCGGCCGCCCAAACAATTGGTGGAGGAAATTTTGGGTGGCTGGGTCCGAGCTTCTGTAGTGGGTGGAGTGGAAAGTCGAATAAGAAGGGGGCAGTCAGCAGGGGGCGCGTCGGGAAAATTGATTCGATTATTTTATCGTTTTACCTCATACCAACTCCCTAGCCTTACTAACGGCTTGCATTTTCGAAACAACACAGAAAAATCCCTAGGAAGTATTCAAAAATTCCGTCCTCGTTTCATTTGTGACCTTACATACAGTTAGAAGTAAGAAGTTAAGATTACTTGATTTTGTTATACAGGAATAATATGTTTGTTAGGTTAAAATAAACTCAGTTTTAGGGATAGTAATATTTAGAATTTTTAAATTATAGGACGTCCCCTAGCCTTAATCCCCGATACGAGATTTTAAACCGGGCAGCAGTATCATTGCAAATTTCCCAACAGAAAATTGACCCCTCCGAAGCGTGTTAAATCTGCAGGGAAGACAATCAAAAATAAAAGTACACAATTTCGTTTGCGAATCGAGCCATTGGGGGTCTGTTCAATTTCCAGCCGGCCTCTGATCCCGAAACCCTTCAATTACGTAACGTGGCGTAATGAGCCGCTGCATGGTTCTATCGGGGATTTCCAACGTGTACCGGTGCGTGTGAGTTTATTGTTATTTTCCGAAAGTATTCAATTGAAAAATTTGAAAAACCAAAAAAAATAAAACACACAAAGATATAAGGGCAAACCAAAGCCAAAAGATGGCCTCGTTCGGCATGACGCTTGAGCTGGCTGACTGCCTGATCTGTTTGGCTGGATGCTGGGTCGGATAATCCTTTTAATTGCGTGCTCCGAATTTCACATTCTGCGTTGTGTTGTGGTTGAGCGTGGTTAATGAATTTACGATTGTTTTCAATCGTTTTGTCTCTTTTTTCTGATTGCTGGAAGGGGTTTTGCTGGGCGGCTGCTGGAGAATTTATTAAATTTTATGAATTAACTGCGAGCGTTTTGGTTTAATTGTTCTCAGCTGATCGGTAGCAATCAAACTTGGCTGTTGTTTGCTGTTGGGTTGCAATTATCATAATGAATTGGGTCTTACAGAGAATGTTTTGAAGGTGGCCTCTGAACTGAAAGAATTTTTCGATTTTATGTTTGATGCAATCGAAGCATAAACTTTTGATTATCGTGGCTTTTATAGAAGTTATTACCTTTTGCAATGGAATGGATAAATTGAAAATTTTCATTTAAAAAAGTTTTTTATTCTACTTTTAAATTCTCTACTTTTTGTAGTTTGGTTTCTAGATCTTTTAATAGAATAAATTTAAAAAAAAATCGTGAACTTGATTAACTGACCAACATTTTTTATGTAAAATCGGGCGCTGAATCCGAAAATGAAAGTCAAAAAAATCTCAGTAAAACCGTTTTTGAGTTATGCTCCAAATGTGAAATTTCGAAAAAATTAAAAAAGTTCTTATACTCAGATTAAAATATCTCGAACGGCATAACAGTAATTTGAAATCCCTCTTTTGCATATTGAAGGTGAATAAATTTTCTATCGATCATCTGAACACTGTTTTTGCGTTTGACCAACAGTATTGTTGATATTAGTGACTTAATGAGAAAAAAAATTATTAAAAACGCATTTTTTAGAGAAAATTTTGTTTCAATGAAAGTTTTAGACTCAATGGTGACATTTAAAAAATTTGATTTTCTTATGCGCTTAAATGTCAATTCAAAACAAAGAATTCAAGTGGTTATTTATCAAAATCGGTTGAAAATTGAAGAAGTTATGGCTACTTTACAATAACTGTAATTTTTGCAGTTTTTAATAATTTAACGAACCGCAGTACACTTATAATAGTACAGGAAGAATGAAACTTGATAAATCTCACTCGTTCCTAGTCGAAATTATTTATTAGCTTACCAGAAGACCACATGCCAAGTTTCAGGAAGATCTGACCATAGGGAGGGGTTCCTTGAGTCTCAAACGTGAATAAAATTTTAAGGTTTTCTGCCCGGAAGGAACAAAAAATACTGGTTTTTCATCAATAACTTTTTTCATCACTAGCTGATTGTTTTTTATGGTTAAGTTTTTAAAAGCCTTAGTTAAGACAAATATTTGACCCGAAGACTGCAACACGATTGGACTTGAAGTAAAAAAGTTGTTGCAGTTCAAAGGCCGCAAATTTTGTCCAACACGCAATGATACTTTTTACGCATTGCGTTTTATACGATAATTTTCGACCAAAATACATTTTTTGAACCGCAAGGACTTTTCTGTTTTAAATCCAATCGAGTTACAGTCTTCGGGTGAAATATTTGTCTCAACTTAGGTTTCAATAAAATCAACCATAAAGAACAATCAGCTAGTGATGAAAAAAGTTATTGATGAAAAACCAGTATTTTTCGTTCCTTCCGGGCAAAATACCTCAAAATTTTATTCACGTTTGAGACTTAAGCAACTATGGTCAGATCTTCCATAAACTTGGCATGTGACCTTCTGGTAAGCTAATAAAAGATTTTGACTTGGAGCGAGTGAGTTTCATTCTTCCTGTACTATGATAAGTGTACTGCGGTTCGTTAAATTATTAAAAACTATAAAAAATACTGTTCTGGTAAAGTAGCCATAACTTCTTCAATTTTCAACCGATTTTGAAAAATAACCACTTGAAATCTTTGTTTTAAATTGGCATTCAAGCGCCAAAGAAATCAGGTTTTTTAAATGCTACCATCGAGTCTAAAACTTTCGTTGAAACAAAATTTTCTCTAAAACAATGCGTTTTAAATAATTTTTTTTCTCATAAACTCACTAATATCAGCAATACTGTTGGTCAAACGCATGTGACCCTTCAACCTATTCCGGCCACTAAAATACACTACTTCCCGTCGACCCATGAACCTCCAACTTAGAAAAACTTAAACTCCGCCGAATCTCCCGAATATTTTAAGAACTTCTGTTCTAACGATCGAGTTCTACCGCTCACTTACCCGGCTCAAACTTGACTGCCTCTCCTCTTCATCTCCTTTTTCTTCCTTCCTGTCTTTTCTTCTTATTGCTTCTATCGGAATTAGGGTGGTCCGTTACAACACCCCCTTCCAGCGCAAACTAGCGAATGGCACATTTGCCGGTTTCGTGACTTCCTTAAGATTCACCATTCGCGGATTGATATATATTATTCTTCTGAGCGATCATAAAACGGTTTCAAAAGACTTATATGAAACCGTCTTCGCTCTTTCCGATTTTTAGGGTAGACCAAACAATAAACGTCTTCGTGTAACACCTTTGATATTTGATACGGCCCCTCATAAACCATGAAAAACTTCTTTATTTCACCATCTTGTTCCGAAGACACAGGATTGGCCTTCACTAGCACCATGTCGCCTTCTTGGAATCGTGGAGATGGATTCGGTGCTCGACGATTTCTTTTTCGCGATTTGAGCAATAATGTCGCCCGAACAACGGCCACATCAACCATGTCTTCGCTGCCCGGAGGAAACTCAAGTAACTGACGCAGAGTATCCAGTGGCTTTTTCCCAAACTGTAGCTCGAACGGAGTACACTCAGTTGACTCGTGACATGCAGCGTTTAAAAATTCAGCGAACTTATCAATTTTGTTCGCCCAAGTTTTATGGTTACCTTGACAATATGTTCTGCATAAACGTGACAATTCTCGCATGACTCTTTCCACCGGATTAGCCTGTGGGTGCCGTACGCAAGTATGAATCAACCTGATTCCAGCATCCTTGCAACTGTTCACCCAAAAGTTTGAAGTGAATTGTGTCCCTTGATCACAAAGTATTGCATCCGGTTTACCATGATCTTCCGTATACTTTTCAAGACGTCGCCACAATACTACGGAAGTTGGTCTCCGCACTCCGTAGAAGGTCACAAACTTAGTGAAAACATCCAGCAATACCATGATATGCTTTACTCCGCCCCTGCTTGTTGGCAAAGGTCCATATAGATCTATTGAGATTATCTGGTTTTTCCGCTGGGGAAGAATGCTCCTACACGTTCCCGTAAGTTTGAAGTTTTGATTCTTAGCTAATTGGCAAGTCAAACATTGCTTTATGAACGTTTTCAGATCTTTTCGCATTCCTCGCCAATACATTGACTGTTTCATCGCTCTGTAGGTTTTGCCTACAAAATGACCTTTTTCTTCATGGTAGTACTTGAGGACATCGGAAACGGCTTCACAGGGTATCCATAGCCGCCAAACCTTGTCTGGTTTCTGACGCAAAAATAATACACCCCCTTCCAGCCGATAGTTTGCATTTTCATCATCGGAGCTGATCAAGGTTGATTTGATTTTACTAATCTTCGAATCTTGAGCTTGTAAGGTATCAATATGCTTCATTGCGGACCTGAAGTTTCTCTCTATTTGCGATGTAGGCTTAATTGCAGCAATATTAATCGTGGCCTGAGCGGCCTGATGCAGTGATATGATTTTGCCCTTCCGGATAGCGAGATAACGTGTCTGCAATGGTGTTTTCGGTGCCCTCGCAGTGTTCGATGTCAAAATCATACTGTTGCAAAAATAGAATCCACCTCGTCAGTCTACCATTAAGCAGCTTACACTGTTTCAAGAATATGAGAGCTTTGTGGTCCGTTATTATGGTGATGTGTCGTCCTAGTAAATACTGACGCCACTTGTCCAGAACCCAAACTATTGCCAACGCCTCCAGTTCTGTGACCGTGTGATTGACTTCTGCTGGCTTAAGTGTTCGACTCGCGTAAGCTATCACCATTTTGTTCCCAGAGTCGTCTCTTTGAAAAAGAACTCCAGCCAAACCTCTTGTCGAACTATCCGTCTGCACCACGAACTCCTTATCTAAATCTGGATGCCGGAGCATAGTATATACCATGAACAACTCCTTTAACTTCCGGAAAGCCATTTCTTGTTCCTCTTTCCACCTCCAAACTCGGCCTGCCTTAAGAAGCTCATAAAGAGGTCCTGCGATGATCGAAAACTGGAGAACAAAGCGCGCTACGTAGGTGGCCAATCCAAGAAATGACCGCAGATCGTGAACAGAACGTGGCAGAGGAAAATTTTGGATTGCCGATGTTTTTCCAGGGTCGATTGATATCCTTTCAGCTCCAATAATATGACCCAAGAAGGACACTTGAGATCGGAAAACAGTGATTTTGATGCACTGATCTTTAATCCTGCCTTTTTGAGTCTGCTAAAAAGTGTTCTGAGATGCTCCAAATGCGGGAAAAAGTAGTGGAGTGAACTAGCAAATCGTCCACATATTTTTCTACAAACTCAAGAATTTCTGCTCCCAAAATTTGGTCCATCGCTCTTGAGAAACTAGCTACTGCAGTACAAATGCCGAACGGTAGAACATTGAAAACATAGGTTTTCGAGTTGTACATAAATCCAGTAAATTTCCTGTGTTCCGGTACGATAGGGATTTGCCAGTAAGATGACGTTAAATCGACCGAAGAAAAATATTTTGCACCATCAAACTTTTGGAGAATCTCCTGAATGTTCGGGGCCTTCTCATGATCCTTAACCAAGACTTTGTTGAGTTTACGTGCATCCAAACAAACACGTACATCTCCGGTTTTCTTGATGGTAGTTACTAATGGGCTGACATACGATGTAGGGCTCCGAGAGATAATGCCCCACTCCTCCATTTGCTCCAGTTTTGATTCAACAATACGTGCTCGAGATATCGGAATTGGATACTGTTTCATATTGAATGGTTTTTGATCCGCGACGTAAATTTCATGATGGTATTCTTCCGTTAACCCCGGTTTCTCCTCGGAAAAAATGTTCAAAAATTCGCTCTGAAGTTCAGACCAAAGCTGTTGCTCTTCGGAGTTCAGCTGTATGTGGTTTCCAATGGATTCGTCTATTTCTTCCTCTTCATCCAAACTACCTTCGATAAAGTTCACCATCCGTTCACATAGAGAATTTTTTTCTGAACAGTTTGCTTTATCAGTGTTGCAACAAAACGGTACCCAGAATTCCAATTTGTTATGTATCATTCGGATTCGTTTTTCGTCATGATGAACCCAAACAGCGTAGTTTTCTAGAAAGTCTTCACCCAGAATAATTGAATTCATCAATTCTCGGACAATTATGAACGAAACACCTATTAGCTGATTTGCAATTCGAAGAGTAATCAAGACTTGTGAAGTTACCTTCTTACTCTTTTTACCGAAAGGACCGCAAACAGTAATGGCTTGAACTGGAAATTCAGCCATAGAAATTTCGGCAGCTCTTAATCTGTCATACAGGTCACCTGAGATGCATGAAAGCTCACAACCACTGTCAACTAAAGCTTCAATGTAAATTTCCGAAATTTGTATCGCCAAATAGGGTGACTGGTGAACTCGAGCGATGCATTGCTGCTCCTCTGCCTTGCCGTCTTCCTCCAACAGCTCTTCCCTTCCGACAAATACCGTTAGCACCGCTGATTCCCGTTGATCGTTTCCTTCCTGCTCCTCCACCGTGGCCAAGCGAATATTACCTGATGTCGAGCTCCCCCCCTGACTATGGCCATTATTTCCCGACCTTTGATACCGGCCTGGAGTGGATTCTCTCCCCATTTGCTGATTTCCGGAGTTAGCATATGGTCTGGTATTGGTATTAATGAACCGATCTTCGGACTGCAGGATTTGATAAGCTGAACCTATTTCTAAACACGAACCCAATAGATGCTGAACATTTCGGGGAAAGTGACGAGAAATGTTTTGAATGAGCTCACGCTCCGTTAGGGGTGGAGTCAAGTATCTTGCCTTGGCAACAATATTTAAAAAATATTCTGCCATGTGCGAACGATTCCGCTGGATATATGAACCTCGCATAATTTCCTCTGACACTTGACGTTGGCTAACTTGCCCCCAGAAGTTCTCTCTAAAATAGTAGACGAAGAACTCATAGCTTTGAAAAAGATGTTCAAAACCCCTAGCCCAAGTTTTCGCTTCGTCAGTCATACACGACAAAGCTACCAACAGTTTTTCGAAAGGACTGATAGAATTGTGCAGAAAATATCTTTCGAGACTCCTTAGAAATTCCACTGGGTGCTGCTCATCATTTGTTCCCTTGAAGGTGGGTTTTTCAACACAAAACCCTCTGGGTGTAAACGTTTCCGTTACTTCCGGCCTTGGTAAATGGTTTGTTGACGCTTTTTGATGATGATAAAGACCCGATTGATTCCCTGGCCCTATTCCCACGACATTTATACCTGGCCAAGTCCCGTAACTATTTACAAAAGGTTGGCCCATTGGCAATCCTGAATTAGGTTGATAAACGTTTGTTTGAGGCCAAATCGGAAAAGTCGCTCCCCCAATGGTTGTTTGTGGAGGTGCTCTCATCGAATTCGGCGCCTGCCTGCTACTCCCGGCGCATTCCATGTTGTTGTTGATTGCTGGCGCAGTATTAGGCGGTATTGAGCAATCGTAGTTTCCTCTGGGAGGATTTTGATGAACCTTCGCCCCGCCTAAATTGTTCTCCAAATCCTCGATCCGAGCGTTCAGAGCTTGAACCATGTTCAAAAGGATGTTCTGCCCACGAAGATTTTGTTCTAAAAGGCTTTGTGTCCGTTGTTCATCCGATATTTCCCCGATCGGCTCCGCATTCCGTTCAGCGTTCTTTCCAGCCATATCATTTTCATTCGCAGATCCGTTCTGTTGTTGGGGCCTAGATGCGTCTCCTACCTCTGGCACCACCTGCTGCGTATCCACTACTCCTGCTTGATTTGTCGGCATAACAACATTCCCCTGGCTTCTCGGGGTCGAAGCAAACCTTATTCTTGGAAGCGGATTTTGTTCCGCCGTCGGTGGTATGCTGAGCCAA
Source organism: Uranotaenia lowii (assembly GCF_029784155.1). Classification (NCBI taxonomy): domain Eukaryota; kingdom Metazoa; phylum Arthropoda; class Insecta; order Diptera; family Culicidae; genus Uranotaenia; species Uranotaenia lowii. Next base: position 364,656,124 of record NC_073693.1, read on the forward strand.
GAGAAATCATTGTTTTCCATTGCAGTACAAATGGTTTGTTTTGCTTCCCGGTTTGTTTTGATTAAGTATTCGTAAAAATCATACAAACACCTATATCTGGTCTCCACTTCACTAATATTTATCAAATCAATAGTATTCGTTCCACACAATATTCTCTCACTACAATACCAATCCCGGAGTTTAGTCGGCTAAGCTCTCAAAACCCACACTTCTCAAACACTTTTGTTTTCAATTATCTTCTCCTATAATTTGACGCACTGCACTGCTCCAATCAGGTCTCCTGCTTCAACGTCGCCTTTCAATACGCGCCTCGGTCAAAAAGCGCTCACGTGCTCACCAATGTTGTGATCTCACTCGTTTCTGCTCGTCTTCCTAAAAACTCTTTGTCGACACTCGTATAGAAAGCTTCTTACAGACCAGACGTCTGATCGCGCCAATTCTTTTTAGATCTGTTTGGCTATTTATTACACTTTTGTTTCCACCATTATCTTGCATCGAATCCACACTCAATATTCTGATGGGATTAATCCCGGTTGAGCCCCCAGTTGTGACCCTTCAACCTATTCCGGCCACTAAAATACACTACTTCCCGTCGACCCATGAACCTCCAACTTAGAAAAACTTAAACTCCGCCGAATCTCCCGAATATTTTAAGAACTTCTGTTCTAACGATCGAGTTCTACCGCTCACTTACCCGGCTCAAACTTGACTGCCTCTCCTCTTCATCTCCTTTTTCTTCCTTCCTGTCTTTTCTTCTTATTGCTTCTATCGGAATTAGGGTGGTCCGTTACACGCAAAAACAGTGTTCAAATGATCGATAGAAAACTTATTTACCTTCAATATGCAAAAGAGGGATTTCAAATTACTGTTATGCCGTCCAAGATATTTTAATCTAAGTACAAGAACTTTTTTAATTTTTTCGAAATTTCATATTTGGAGCATAACTCAAATACGGTTCTACTGAGATTTTTTTGAATTTCATTTTCGGATTCAGCGCCCGATTTCACATTGGAAATGACCTTCAGTTTACTAGAATGCGCAATTAAAACAGAGCCAAACAAATTTTGAGCAGCGAAGCTCGCTCAATTGAGCTTGATTTTCAAACCCTACAAAAGGGGCATCATGCAACTGCAGGAATATAAAATATAGTTTGAAATTTCCTTTTTTTCCACAAAATTACGAGCAGTGTTTTTTCTAAGACCCACCGAGAATGCAGCTGAAGGTATAAACAATAAAATTAAATGTTGTTTCAAATCCATCTCCGCTTTGTTCTTACATTTACAAATAAAAGAAAAATGAAAACTTTCTGAAGACAATCGATGTCATTCCTAGGTGAGTCAATGAGTGGAAATAATTTTCTGTTTTCTCACAAAATTTGCGGTCAATCGATGTACCACCTCACTATCCCACAACCTCAGTTAACATTCGTCTCTGGTTTGCTAACCATCCTATAAAAGGATAATTTAAGTAGATGTTATGGTTCAATAAGCGAACATTTTCCGGTAGAGAAAAAAAAAGTTAGTTAAAACTGAGCTACAAAATCGATAGATCAGCATAACTGTGGAAGCAGCAAGAAGCAACGATAACTTTCCTTCCGGAGATATTAAGATGTTATTAGTCGGCGCGCCCGGTAAAAGGAAGTGCTCATCTTTATTGGCAAAAAGTCAACAACCAAGAAGAAAACACCAGAACGATCAGTTGAAACAATGTTAGCGATGGCTGGCTGGCTGGCTGTCGAAGAAAACTTTTCGACCGAACCGAATAGTGGCAGTCTTCAAAAAGTCATCGGAACAAAAAAAAACTTGAGGGGTTGCAAAAAAGTCTTTGGAAGAGAGGAAAAAAATCATCCCAGGGAAGGTTGCACGAAAAGTTTTCGAAAGTCTGATCCCAGCTCTTGGGTTGTGAAGCTACCCAATGGGTTTGTGATTTTTGCTTTTGCTCATCTGGCAAGCGCTTCAGTCGGTTGTAGGTATCTTAGCGGAAAAGTGTGGAAAATTTTTCAAGGAAATTGAATTGAGTCGGGTAAAAGTTTTTTACCGATTCAATGGGTTTCTCTTTTCTTTTACTACAGAGTCAGGCAGCTGGATTTATGTCTTCAGTGGCTATTTGAGGGAGTTACATCAGGTCGATATTTTCATTTTTATTTTTAAGCCATTTGTGTCTTAATTTAAAACATTTATATTGTACTAGCTGACCCCTTCTATGCCCAATTTGCTCAATCATTTCTCGAGTTATTTGAAAACATAAATGGGGGCACCCCTCTTCCTTTTTTTTCAAGAAGTAGGGAGTCTTTAATGATCATGCCTTTCACAAACTCTCCCATGCCAGTTTTGCCCCATTTGCTTAAAAAGTTATCTAGCTTTAATTTGCTTTAATTTAATGTACTAAATTTGGTATCTTTCCTATGATTTATTTTTTTTTTTTTTTGTTTCGATTATAGTCGTTTTACCATCTTTATGGCATTCGCGACTTTATCAACGTTGCAGTTGGCGGATCGTTATTGAAAAACATATCCGGTACAACTGTGTTCGATGTTTACTCTTGGGCTCGAACTCGCGGACATCGGCTCAGGAGACAACAGACTTGCCAACTGAGCTATATCACAAGCCACTAATATGATTTATTCTTTTGATGTGCAAAAATAATGTTTAGATCTCTCGTCTCCTCTTCTTATCTCATTCAATGGAAGATAAAGGGGCCTCAAACAATCATAAAATGATGATCGTACCCAAATAACCACCTACGCAAATTTGGTCTCATTTTATCGAATAGTTCTAGAGCTATGCAATAAACTGCGTACCCTACCTACCTCCCAGGGGTCTAAAATAATCATAGAAACGTTACTCGTATCAAAATACACTCATACCAAATTCGGAACCTTTTGACCCCCTCGCCTCTTCCTATCCTCTTAATGGAAGTAGGAAGGGGTCTAAAACAATAATATATTTTTTTCACATATCTAAATATTCTCCCATGCCAAAATTTGATTGATTTGCTCGACTTATTCTCGAGTTATTAAAAATCAGTATGAGTGCCCCCCTCTCCCCTTTCAATCTCTATAGTTAAAGGAGTTAGTTACCATCTTTGAAATGTTTCAGCTACTCAAATACGCTTGCATGTCGAGTTTGGCACCATTTACTTGAACAGTTCTCGAGTACTGTAAACATTTGTCTTATGTATTGAAGGCTCCCTTCCCTGTTCCTATGAAGAGGAGATGTTTAAAACCATAATAGGAACTTTCCCCGGCCTCAAATACCCTCACCTGCCAAGTTTCACGCATATCGGTTAAGTAGTTTCAAAGTCTATAGGGAACAGACAGACAAACAGGCTGAAAGAAATCCAGACCCGATGTGCTTTGCTACAACTTCTTAAATTGATGGAAAATTAACTAAAGAGATTAATTCTTGTTTTCTTGAATATGCTTTTCTGTTTTCCAAACCTGTCTTAAAATATGTTTTCCACTCATTATTTCGTATCTAAAATAAAGACTCTGTATGTTTTTTATTCATAAGTTCCTAAATTCTGTCACAATAAATGTTTTAGTTGTGTAAAATTCCTCTACCAAGCTAAATTTGGTTCCATTTGCATGATCACTTGCTTGATTGCCTTCTTTGCAAATCTTGGCCGATCATTTCTCGAGTTGTTGAAAAAAGAATGGGTGTTTTTCAAATTATCATTTCCATATACTTTCCTATGACAAATTTGACCCCATTTTCTTAAAATGCTATCGAGTTATGCAAATATGTATGAGTGCGCTCCTCTTTCCTATTCATCTCTTCATTGGAGGGTGCCCGAATAAGCATTGCATTTCTACATCCCAAAAACTCCCCCCCACTAGAGTTCGTTTCTTTCGAGTAACTTATTCTATACATATGCAACAAAAATGTATAAGGCTTCCGCCTCTTCTTCCTATCTCACTCAATGGAAGAAAAGAAGGACCCCAAATAAAAAAGGATCCCAAATAACATCACTCGCCAAAATACAATCTCATACCGAATTCGGTGCTTTTGCACTGATTAACACTCGACATCTTAAAAAAAACTGTGGTAGCTCCCTCTTCTCATCCTATTTGTTTACAGGGATCAGAAGGGGCTCCACAACTATAGAGTCGTTTTCCATATCCAAATATCCTCTCATGCCAAATTTAGTTCCATTTGCTTGATTATTTCACCAGTTCTGCAAAAAAATGTATGGGAGACCCTGTCCATATAATGTTTCTCTAATGAAAGGTGGGAAGAGCTTCAAACTATCTTGGGAACATTTCGTTCACCCAAATACCCTCGCATGCCGAATTTTATTCCCCTAGGTTGATCAGTTAACCAGTTTTGCAAACATTTGTATGGGCTGCCTCCCTTCTTCCTATCCTCCCAATGCAAATCGGGAGGTGCTTCAAATAATCATAGAACCTTTTTCCATATCCAAATATCCTCTGAAGCCAATTTGGTTCCATTTGCTCTAAAAGTTACCGAATTTTGCAGTAAAAATTGTATGGAAGCCACCCTACCCATTTCAATATCTCCACTGGAAGAAGGGAGCATTCTCAAATATAATCATTGAAACATTTTCCGTATCCAAATACTCTCACATGCCAAATCTAGTTCCATTTGTTTGACTAATTCTGGAGTTATATAAAAAATTATAAGAGAGTCCCTCTCCCCCTTTCTTTTTCCCCTCTGTAATTAAGGAGGAGTACCAAACATTAAATTAAAAATACTTCTCGCAAAATCCCCTACCATGCCGAATTTGGTTCCATTTGTTTGAATGGTTCTCAAGTTGTGCAAACATTTCTTTCTGCTTTGGAGACCCCCTTCCAGAAATAGGGATGGGTCTCAACTGTAATAGGAACTTTCTCCGGCCTAATAAACACCCACTTACCAAGTTCAAGAAAATCGGTTCAGTAGTTTTCGAGTCTATAGGGAATAGAAAGACAGACAGAAATTCATTTTTATATAAGGACTGTATTCGCAAAAATTTTCAAGTGGTTTTGAGATAGCATCTAATAAATAAGTTTATTGGCAACATCTGTGCCATCTTTATTGCTAACTTTGAACTACCGTTTTTATACGTTAAGGCTATTTTTGATGACGTTTTGCATTTCCTAGAGCTTGACCTCAAAAGAACTAAAATTTTCTATTTTACCGAAGTTATTTCTGCAACATTTTTGACTTTTTATCATTCTAGCTAGCCGCCGACCGTGGCCTAGAGGATAGCATTCCAGTCTTCTAAGCCAGAGGTCATGAGATCGAGTCTCGGTCACGGCATACATAGTACACTTTCTGTGGGCTAGTGGTGTTAGCATTAGTAAAATGCTAGCCATTATATCCTTCAAGGATGTACGCTTTAGTCTTAAGTAGAATTTAGATCTCTTCAAAGAAACATGAAGTTTCACTGAGATCATATATGTGTGTGTTCGTTCAATACTACAGTTTTTAAAGATTTTATCGATTTAAGATCTTACAATAACGATGTTGGAAGCTTGGATGTTTGGATTTCACAATTCTTGGACCCCGATTCAAAGCTAAGTGTCGTTTCATTTATTTTTTTTTTCCAATCCATAGCATAACACGTAAATTGATGTTTTTTTCATCTAAGCTTCCGCTAATTTATACAGAACTGAACAGAGACAAAACAACAGAAAATTTGACTAAAGATAGATCTTAAATGGCCCGGAGTTATTTTAGGTCAAGATGGGTCATAGTTTTGATAATTCCGATTAAGAATATCTATGTTTAAAAATTGAGACATTTGCCGAGCTTTTTTTCGTATACTGATATTTTAATCGTAAATTTTGCTATGATATTTGTGTTTAAATCGTCAATCAAAAAATTATCGAATTTTCATGTTCATTTATCGTCGCTTAATTTGTTGCAATTCAAGTTAGGATTTTCATAGAGAGCTCTCAAATAAAAAAAATCGGTTAAACGTCAACTTTAAATGCCATTGGATTAAGCGACTATATAAAATAATTATTTTTAAAAATTAATGTTTATACTTGGTAATAGTCGTTCTTTTTTTATCACCATTTAACCTAACATACTCATGCCTGCTAATGAACTGAAAGCATTCTATAGAAACTTCATGAGTCAGGAAAACAAAATTTATTGTTCACCGTAACACTAGTCAAAAGTGTCTCCCAATCAATTCCTTCAACCCCTCTCCCAACTGAAATTGTTTTGCTAGGATGCAGAGGTAACCTCGGTCCTAAAGCACAAAATAGATCTTTCATCCTTTTCTCTTTCTTCCAATCTATCTATTGACTACTAGGACGTGGCCGGCGCCGTTATTGACGTTAAAAGAGAGAGCATCAGTTTTTAACAGTGTGAATGAGCTGCTAATCCCAAGCACCATTCATTTGACCTCTGAATAAAATTGATGGCCTCGGTCAATCACGGAGTAGCAACCATTGGCGATGTGGAACTTGTTCTACTGAGCCACGCCAGCGATCGTGGAGCTCGAAATGATTGTTATCATAATTTGATTTTTGAACAAGTCATGCATACATTTTCTTCAACCATGCATTTCGGGCTTTACGGTTTAAGGTGGATGTGAGTAGTTAATCAAGCTAAGCTAAGCTAAGCTATTTTATCGATTTAAGATCTAACCAAAAAAAGGGTATCAACTATAAGAAACCTTCGAAAATGTTGCGGAAGGAAAATGGTCTGTTTTGTAGAAATTTTTTCCGTATTTTGGCAGTTAATTTTGTCGATCGTTTTGTACCACCACTTCCACTGATCGTCATTCAAATTTAGTACTGGATAAAAATTTTTATTAAGTTTTCATCTGTTTCTTCTCCGGAACATTCAGATGAGGCTTGTTAACAAAAAAAATTCTGACAGGAGGTCTGCCCGCTAGAAAGTTCGTTTTGATTTCCTTCACGAAATTTTTTTAAAATTTGACCCCGCTAACAGGTTTATCATTTTTCGCACGATTTCACCATCGTATTAAATTGAATAACTTGAAAATGTGGAAAATTTCTCCTAACGCTTCCAAAACTCAACCTATTTTATTTCCCATAATCCAAGAGCTAAATTTTAAAAACTTATGAAAATCATTCCATAACTTTTAATGGGGTTTCATTAGAATGGTCTGATCACGTGAAGTACTTAAGACTCACACTTGATCGGAATATTACTTTTAAAAATCACATTGAAGATATTCAATCTAAATGTAATAAATACATGTCGTATCCTAGCTAATGGAATTTTTCGTGACGACTTTTCACGCGTTCCGAATCGTTCACTTAAGCGCGTCTATCCTCAACAACAATCACAGATAGAATGCTTTTCTCATATTTTCTGCTCGTTCATCCTTTCGCTGTTATTTGTTTCTCTCTCTTTTGTGCATCAGCGATTTTATACTCTTGATTATACTTCATCTCATTCAGATGCCGTTTGAAGCGTTTGCACTAAAACACTTAAGCAAACTCTTTTCTATTTCTTATACAAATAATCATTCAATTTAGTTATGTTTTACCAACGCCCACCTTATTCACCACAATACACAATATCTATTTATTCTCTCATCAACAGGAAATCCAAGTTGTGTCTGCGAAATAAGATGCTCATCTACAAACAGGTCTTCTGACCAGCGATAATGTATGCAATTCCGATTTGGTCTAGCAGCTGGTCTAGCGCGACGAGGAAGAAAGCCATCCAGAAGATTTAGAATAAAGTGGTAAAAATGATTTTGTGGCTTCACCTTGGCACAGCACCGAAGATCTTCATCGGATTGCGGGCATTGAATCTATCGAAGAGATGGTCAACAACATCATATCCAACTTCAGAGGCAAATCGATGCAGTCTTCTATCGCAGAGATTTGATGACAATTAGTTTAATTTTTGGGTAGTTTTTAGGTTTAGGTTTATTATTATTTTTTTGGACATTACAGGATGTTCTCCTTCATTTAAGTACTTAATCATGCTCAACAAATTTAAGCCGAATAAATTAATTTTAGTGATTAGAAATCTATAGGGCTCTGAACAGTTTGTTATTGAGATAAACACCTAATTTGATGTAATAATGTAATATAAATGTTATGATAAATTGATACAAATGAAGACATATTTAAAAAAAAGTCTCTTCACTAAACAACTTTTTTCTTTCATTATGACTTTGAAAAAACATTAGCTTAAATGTGGAATGGTCTGATTTAAGATGTCTTTGGATGTCCGAATTCGGAATGGTCTCTGGAGCCACTTTATTTTGATGATAAATAGTCGCACTCTCTCAATATCTATATATATAAAAAGCAATTTCTGTATGTTTGTTTGTTTGTTTGTTTGTTTGTTTGTTTGTTTGTTTGTTTGTCCTTTATAGACTCAGCCGTCTTAAGGGCTAGAGAGCTGAAATTTGGCATGCATGCTCATTAGGACCAGGAAGGATGAAAAATGTTTTTAGATTTTCGGATGACCCCTTCTGAAGGGGGTCGTCCATACAAGACAAATATTGTTTTCGCGATATTGACGTTAATTTTCGTCGGATCGTGTTGAAAATTTGCAAATAAGTGTTTTGATAGACGAGCAATCGATTTCAGGTGTTAAATTTTGTGTAAGGGATCAGCCAAAGGGGTCGTCCATATTAACTGTTCACTGTTTTTACGATATTGACGTTATTATACATCGTATTCTGATGAAAATTGGTACACAATAGTTTTGAGTGACGTGCAATCGATTTGAGGTATCAAATTCAGTGTAAGGGACCGGCAGAAGGGGTCGTCCATATTAAATTTTCAATATCTTAGTGATATTGACGTTTTTATACATCGGATTGGGGTGAAAATTTGCACATAGGAGTTATTAGGGACAAACAACTGATTTCACTTATCTAAACTGAAATCAGGGGTCAGCCAAAGGGGTCGTCCATATCAAAAATTCACTGTTAATGCGATGTGGTCAATATTATACATCGGATTCAGACGAAAATTGGTACACGAGAGTTTTGAGAGATAAGCAATGGATTTCAGGTATTAAATTTAGTGTAAGGGGCCGGCAAAGGGGGTCGTCCATATAAACCTTTCAATATTTTTGCAATATCGTCGTTATTTTACATTGGATTGGGATGAAAATTTGCACACGGTAGTTTTCAGGGACAGGCAATCGATTTCAGATGTCAAATGTTTTGCCAGGGGTCGACGAAAGGGGTCGTCCATATAAATTTAAAACTGTTTTTAACAATATTGACGTTATTATACAATAGATTGCTTTGAAAATTTGCACACAGGAGTTTTGAGGGAAGGGCAATCGATTTCAGTCATCAAAAATTGTATAAGAGCCCCTGAAAGGGGTTTAGCTTTTTGGCAATAATTGCGTTGTTATGCAATGATCCAGTCGAAATTTATACACGTGGTTTTTTGGCACGGTCAAAGGATTCCTAATTTCCGATTTAGTAGCAGACAACAGACAAAGTGATCGTCCAATATTTTTGCAATTATTACTTAACAATGAATTCAGAAGTGCATCTGGAAAATGCTTGGCAATTGGCTTTCATACAAACTGTTCATGACATATTCCAAGTTGAAAGCGAAACGGAGTTCGTATGGGATCAGCTAGTTACAGATATTTTTAGTGAGCTTCTCTTGAGTCAACTTTTACTTGTTTCTTTTTTTTAATATGTGTGTCAATACAGCGTAGCAAAAAGTCAATTGGCAAATACAAGCAAAATTTACGATGAGTTGTGAGCATAAGAAAAAAGATTAGTGCGAACCTCGACTATTTTTTCTTTCCTTATTTCTCTCGAAGTTAAATAAAACGTTATATATTTTGAAACAATTGAGATTCTGGAGATCTCTTAGCAGGATCTTTTGTTTTATGTTATCACCATTTTGCGACCGGGGTCGAAGTACAAAGATTTAAAACAAGTCCTTATCAATTCTCGCGGATCACCCAATCTAAACAGCCTATAATACAATCTCTAGGCGAAGCATGCACGAAATTTGATTATCAATCAATTACGATTAAATCGCAATCGGGCGCCATGTCATCAATTTGTATTGCCGCATGAATCTCTAATAATATATGTGTTCGAGATTTGGTTATCCATCATTTAGAATTCATTTTCGTCGCCAAGCAAAGGGAAGGTGCTTTCCGAAAATGTTGCCACCCCCTTCGAATTTGAAAGGAAAGGTAAGAAAAACTCCTACACATTAACTCCTCATCGTTTCCACCGGGGAATGGTCATTTGTCACGATACCCACGATACATTTTATTCGCTGTCCGGAAATAACGCTCATTATTCATTTCCAATTGCTCATAATCACCAAATTCTGATCGTCCGTAATGGTAGGGAAAAAAACTCAGAAAAACGCCAGACCGATCCGATGAACGGGTGGAATCTTAAAAAGACGATTTATTTAATGGTGACTGCTTAAACATTTCGGGCAGCCCATCCAGCTTCGACTTCGTTTGCTTGAGAATATTCGAGGTGGGTGGAGCTTTATGCGATTGGACTCTGTAATTATTCCGACATGTCAACCGAACGAAATGGAAAGTATTCACCCGGTCGAGGTTTCTTTTTGGGGTAATTTATTTTCGCTTTCGCGGCTGGACCCCCAAATTACCCAAAGTCACGCCACTTTTCATTCTAGGTGGCAAAAAAGTCCTAAGCTGGGGACCCTGAATGACCTTGTAATTTCATCAATTAAATTCAAGAAGTTTTTGTTCGCTTCTGAAATTTGAGAGAAAGTTGATTTTGATTAATTTATTTTTCAAACATCTATTTATAGAAGTTTATTCATAAAACGAACAATGAAATAAACATTTGGAGCAATTGTGAGAATAATAAAATATTCAAGAGCTTCGGTCACATGTAAAAATAACCTTCCATCTTAATCTAATTGAACATTTCGGTGGTGAAAATTCGAGACACGTAACAAATAAACGCTCTGAATCACAAATGACACATTAGGAAATTGATTTTACTTTCGCTGTTCGCGTTTTTTTCATCATTGCTCCCATCAAAAAGTGATTGTTACCGGATTTAAAATTCAATTCGAGGAAGACTTCCTTTGAGAAAAAAAAATCGAAAAGGTTTTTTCTGCAACCTTCCGAAAACACCGTGAAACGGTATTTCAATTATTCACTTATACATTTGTGGAATTGGCAATGTGGGAAATGGGTTCCGATTTTTAAGAGGACATTTTTTCCATCTCCCTTCCCACATACAATTTTCTGCGGAAAAAAGTCAGGGAAAATTCCTTGCCCATCGCTATGCTAACTTTGTAGGGGAAAAATCAACAAATATTTGCAGCATCATTTATTTTTTGTCCGCAATGAAGAGCGTCTAACCAACCCAGGAGACAGCTTCTCAAGATGAAGAAAAACTAACAAACTGCAATCTAAAACCCTTTCGGAACAGAGACAAAAGCCCTGTTTTGATGAGAGATTCCTGAGATAACATTCTTTCGAAGATAATTGCATTTTTATCACTCTCTTAAAATCTTCTTTAGGCATCTTTATGAGGATGTACACATGTTGGTAACTATGTGATGGAGATCTGGCTGGTTGGAAAAAAGATAGACGGTTTACTTTCTACATAAAAGAGCTCGTGATAACAGGACATTCTTTTGCAAAAGGATATGGACGAGCCTTCACAGTTTCATTCCGGTTTGGGATTTTTGAAAGGCGGAGATGCATCTTTTTCGAGCGCCTTGAATTCCTTTCTGAGATACCCAAAAGCATGATGATTGAAGAGGTGATATTTATGTATGAGCAACGTTCCCAATGTTATATTATTTAGAAACTTATTGAAAAACATAAGATTGAACGAAAGCTGTACGATAGCTTAACAATTATTATATGAACATGGCCGTAGGAACGGGATGTTTCGGGGTTTAAACTACCACTTTTTTTTAAAGATCTTTGTGCAGAATCTTGACGCAGAACTAAAATTAAAATCCCAAAACTCATCTAAGGTGGTCAATAATTTGCAACTCGAGACTCCATACACCCAAACTTCGGGTAGTGGTCATATCACCACATATCTTACAACTCAGATTCTGAACCTCCTCGTGGTGCTAGCAGGGGAACGAGCAACCATAGCGGAGATCGGGTATCCATCCCCGATTTTTTTAAAAATATGTCTTTATTTGTATCAATTCATCATTACATTCATATTACTTTGTTACATCAAATTAGGTGTTCAGCTCAATAATGAACTGTTCATAGCCCTATAGATTATTAATTACTTAAATTTATTTATTCGACTAAAATTTGTTGTGCACAATTAAGTATTGAAATGCAGTAGAACATCCTGTAATGACAAAAAAATAATAATAATAAACCTAAACCTAAAAACTATCCTAAAATTTGTAGCTGCCACTGACCGATCCCTTACTGGCGTACGACTTAAGCACCACTCCTTACACAGCTTATTTGTACATGGAACCCCCATGTCCTTCCTTGAATCCCCAAGAGTGGTCAAAATCTTCATTTAATCGAAGAAAACAATCGAATTACAATTTACAATATATATTAGAATTTATTCCCTAATTTTAAAGAAATCATTTAACGTTTTAAATCTAAATCCTATCTAACCTACTTGCGTGCAATTTTTAAACGCCTAAAGTTATACCTCCCCGTACGTGCATGTTTTCATGCTACAAGCTTTGGAGCAGCATAGCTTGTTGCACTCGAATTTTATGCTTTTGATAGTGGCGCTTCCGTAAAGGATGAAACGGAAATAAAATTTAGATTTTTTACGTTTTAATTCAGTTAAATTCGAAAAGATTGGTTATTTTGATTAATTTTACTAAGCATAAATGTAAAAAAGACCCAATTTATCATGGAATTTCAATGAAATCAAAGGAAATATTATCACAGAAAACCATCACAGAATATTTGGGTAAAATCACAGAAAGTCAGAATTGTTTTTCTCAAAAACACAGATTTTTTTTCGGCAACCTTGCCTCCGGCGTATCTACCCGCATTGCTCAAACCGTCGATCGCGCGGATCGATATTCGAGATGTTGTCGAAAATGTTGAATTTTCGAATATAAGGACTGCTACAAATTAAACTAGGGGAGGAGCGGGTTATATGCGCCTATTAAGCATAACACTGATTTAATCAAATATCACATCGAATATGTGTACAAAAACTATATACACGTGTGCAGGCATCTGTTTACTGTACAATGGAGTAATTTTTATGTTAAAATTTTCTTCTGTTTCCAAGAAAACGATTTTATTATAAGTGTTGTCTAAAATGCCGAACCTCAAACCGTGCGGGCTAAATGCGCCTATTTATGTTTTGAACAAAATTTCTGTTTTTTGGGCCATATTTCCGTGAAATTTCATTGAAACTGCTAGAAAGTAATAATTTCCGTACGACAAAGCTGAAGTTTTATAAAAATCTATGTATATTATAATTTTATGGAATAAAACAAAAGTTAGGGTTGCCATACTATGGAGGCAGTTCATCCATGAGAAAAACTTTATCAAATCTGTTTTTAGATCTTCATTTCTCTCTTAAGATGTTATTCAGAGCTTAGATTTGAAGGTTCAATGATAAAAATCATTTATTTATCCTATTTAACCTGTTATTTTAGGGTGGAGGCATTTTACAAACATGATGGGGGCATACAAAAACACTCTATTATTCCACTAAATTATCATTATTAAACCTCCACAAAAGCTGAAATATGTTTAATTTCTTAAGTTCATTTGAGTAAGAAACAAAAACCATCCTTGTTTTTGTTTTAAGCTTCTTTACGTATTATTTTTAAGAGTCGAAATATTACATCAAAATGTATCAAAACCTTGTATGATTTTTTTTAAATTTTATTGAGTTTGTAAATTCATAAAACTCTTTCTTGCCTTATGTTCTAAGCGTATCACCCTCAAAATGCATTGGTCAGATAAGCTGTCTAGTCAGCCATTTCATCAAACATCCATAGGGTCATTTAACCCGATAGGCCCATTTAGGAAACCTTTCCCCTAATTGTCATCTAATCTCTGCGATGGAAGACTGCATCCATTTGCCTCTAAAGTTTTAGATGATTTTGTTGGCCATCTCTTCGATCGATTCAATGCCGGCAATCCGATGAAGATCTTCGGTGCTGTGCCAAAGTGGAAGCCGCAAAATCATTTTTAGAACCTTTTTCTGAATCCTCTGGATGGTTTTCTTCCTCGTCGCGCAGCAGATAGACCAAATCGAAACTGCATACATTATCGCTGGTCGGAACACCTGTTTGTAGATAAGCAACTTATTTCTTAGGCACAGCTTTGATTTCCTGTTGATGATAGAATAAAGAGATTTAGTGTATTTATTACATTTAGATTGAATATCTTAAATGATTGTGTGAGTCTTAAATGATTGTGTGAGTCTTAAATGATTGTGTGAGTGTGAGTCCCAAGTACTTCACGTGATCAGACCATTCTAAAGAAACCCCATTAAAAGTCATGGAATGATTTTCATTAGGTTTCAAAAATTATGCTCTTGGCTCATGGGCAAATAAAATAAGTTGAGTTTTGGAATCGTTAGAAGAAATTTTCTACATTTTCAAGTAATTCAAAAAGGAATTTAAAATTTGTTGCAATCTACTACGTACCACCCGTAAATTTCGATCTTTGGCTGAAAGCAAAGTATCATCAGCGAACAATCTTCTACCTTTTCCTTCCGGAACATCAGGAAGATCAGAAGTAAAAATATTGTATAAAATTGGCCCAAGTATACTGCCCTGAGGGACACCAGCTCTAATGGATGTCCTTTCAGAGCATGAATTTTTATAGCCTATTTTTAAGGTTTGGCTAGTCAAATAATTTTGGTGAGATATACGGAAAAATTAAATCGAGCTAATTTAGCTACTAAACCTTTGTGCCAAACACTGTCAAAAGCTTTTTCAATATCAAGAAGAGCAACACCAGTTGAACAACCTTCAAATTTGCTAGCGTTAATCATATAAGTTACACTCAAAAGCTGATGTGTAGTAGAATGTCCATGACGAAAGCCAAATTGTTCATCAAGGAAAAAAGAATTTTGATTAATGTGAACCATCATTCTATTCAAAATAACTCTCTCAAATCGTTTACTTAAAGAAGTAAGCAAACTAATTGGTCGATAACTCGAAGGCTCTGAAGCACTTTTTTCAGGTTTCGAAATTGGAGTTTCTTTGGCATTAATCCATTTATTGCGAAAATAAGCCAAGTGGAAACATATATTGAAGATTTTAACTAAAAAATTTAAAGTGTTTTCAGGCTACTTTTTAATATGAATATAGAACATCCCATCTTTCCCCAGGCTTTCATGTTTTAACATTATATGAAAATCACTTGAAGATCTCATTTGTCTCACATGAACTTTCAAATACATTTTGTTTAGAAATAATATCATAAAATTCAAGGGAAATTTGAGCATTAATTGGACTTAAATCGTTTAAATTAAAATCATGAGCAGACTCAAATTGTTGGCTAATTTTTTAGCTCTTTCTGCCTTTCGTAAAAGAAGTTAATCTCCATCTTTCAAAGTAGGAATTGGCTTCTGGGGCTTTTTCAGAATTTCAGAGTAGGGTTTTATGTCCTTTACTGCTTTTGCAAAATTTTCATTACGAATGAAATTTAAACGACGTTTTATCTCTTTTTGAAGGTCGCAATAAATAAATTTCAAATAGGATCCCTAGAAAGTTGATATTGGCGTCGACGAATGTTTTTCAGTCGTATCAAAAGCTGAAGATCATCATATATCAAAGGTTGATTGAATTTTTGTTTAACTTTGAGGATTGAAGCGGCTTTAGTATTGACTTTTGAAGTGGTCAAATTTTCTTCAGCCAAATCAATATCTTCTATTGAATTTACATCTAAATTACGTTCAATAAAATTCCTTTATCGCTCCCAGTCAGCTTTTTGAAATTTAAAAGTTGATTTTAAAGGGTTTTCAATGGGACTTTGGGATAAAGAAAATGTTACTGGAAGGTGGTCTGAATCGAGGTCCGCATGAGTAACTAATTGACTGCAATGCTCGCCTAAATCCGTTAGAACCAAATCAATTGTGGAAGGATTTCTAATCAAAGAGAAACAAATATGCCCATTAGGATATTCAACAGTGTAATAACCTCCAGCGCAGTCAACCAATATAATATTCCCATTAGAGTTTGATGAAATATTATTCCAAGATCGGTGTTTGGCATCAAAGTCACCAATAATATACATATAGATTTATTTCTGGTGAGTTTTGTAAATCTCCCTTCAAAAAGTTTTTCTGTTCACCGCTACATTGGAAAGGCAAGTATGCGGCAACAACTATAAGTTTCCCCCATAGATGTTTCTAATTGAATTCCAATTGTTTCTAAGACTTTTGTATTGAAAGAAGGAAGAAGTCTAAATTTGAGACGACTATTGATGACAATAGCTACACCCCCACCTTGTCGATCAAGTCTATCATTTCGTAAAATTTTAAAGAAAGCATTTTCAAAGCCTTTTCAAGTTATTGTAAGGCTTTAAAAAAGTTTCAGTGACCGCTACAATATGTATGTTTTGAGTTTTCAAAAATAAAAAGAACTCATCTTAATTGGACAGCATAGATCTAGCGTTTCAATTCATAATATTTAAACATCTATTTGTATCCATGAAGGAATCGTAAAGTCATAATAATTTTGTTAGCATAGATAAAAGAAATTTGGAATGCTTCAAACATTGAATTTGCTTTCAACATAAATTGCATCATTTCCATTTAATTTTGTTTCAAAAATTTTAATTTTTCCACAGTTATCTCACCCAAATCAACAAAATTTGTAAGGATCAGATAATGAAGAAAGAGAAGAACAAGTATTTGAACTTCGGGGACTTTCCCAAGCCTTTGCCTGAACGTTGAGGCTTGGTTTTTTTCCATTAGTTATACCTGGAGAGGGCAACCCATTTTCAACCACCTCTGAGAACGTTAATCAACGAGACTGTGTCGCTGAACCAGCACAGGTAACATTAAAATCACTTCGAGCATTACCAAGACGAGATTCTTAAGAAGGCTGAGGCTGACCGCGAACAGGCTGTTTGCCGACCTGACGTGTGAGGATGAAAAAAAGGGAGGAGGAGAAGAAATGTTTTTGACAACTTTGGGATTTTTCCTAGAAGCAATAATTTTTGCCCTAACGGGACAGTCTAGAGAATTCGAGGAATAATTACCTGTGCAATTCGCACACGTGAAAAATTCTGTTTGTGGTTTATCACCACCAAAAAGGCATTTAAATTTTACATGATCGAATGGGCCGCAAAGCATGTATCTGGCATTCGTTCTACAATTTTAGTGCCATTACAAAAAGCTTGACAACGACGATATTGAGTTATATCTTGAAGATTTTCGAAGAGGTTCGAATTTGACTCGACAATGAAACATAAGATGAGCCTTTTCAATAATTCGCAAATTATTAATCTGATCCTTTTTAAAATACATCAAATAAAGCTCAGGAGCAAAACCAACACTACTGATATTATTCGTGTTGGTTTTTTTCCTCATTTGGATCACTTAAATCGGAGAAACCCCAACAATGAATTCAATTCGGTTGTGATCTCACCCGGTGTCTGATCGCCGGTGAAACCACGAAGCACAGCTATTCTAGGTAGCTTAATGTTGAGATCGCCATCACTGCCCTTACGTTCAAGGTAACCAGGTAGCTGACATTCGAAATTCTACTACCAAAGGGCCCATTTATTAGCACCGACCCGTAACTCCTTCAGTCATTCAACTTTCAAACTACTTACTATTAACAAGTGCAGTAAGAATACTCCACCCCAAGTTTCATCATTATGGAAAACAGCCTGGACAACACTGATTTGTTAAAAATAGCTGAACTGGATCGGCAGTATCTGGTAGACGCACTAGCCACCATGGAGTATCCCGCTGAGATGGTATCACCAACACCGACGGTTTGCTACGAACAGACGCCCTTCACATCGAACATTGCCGCAGCAAGTCCGGAACCGATCTACGAAGACATCAGCTACCGGCGCTCCAACGATCAACAACTATTTCACAAGGAATTGCACGGTCGTCAGAAAGGGTTTGGTTCGGTGGATTCTTTCAGTCAATACGGATTCCAATACTACCAGGAACCATCAACTGGACCCTTCGACCAGCAATACAGCGATAATAGCTTCCCAGTAGATGTCCAGCGTTTCGAGGCCATCAACGATCAAAGTAGCAACGACGGATCCCCTTGTCCTGTCAATGTTGAGAAACCTCAGTCCACTGCTGGTAGACAATCGCTTCAACAATACTTCTCCGGGTTTCCTGATGGTATCATTGAAGAAGAATCGAAGCAAATGGAGAATGAACCATCGACAGCAACCCAGATTCCCACAGTCATCGAGGACATTGCGGCTGAAACTTCACAAAGTTCAACAGATGGGCCCATCATATCGTACGTCGAAGATGCCGAACTAGGTAGGGTGCTGGTGATCGAAAATAGGAAGCCCAAGACGAAGCGAGGCCGGAAGCCAGTTGCCAAAATAGTGGTCCAAGTCACCGATCACAAATGTGGCGATTGTGGCCGAATGTTCGTCAGGAAATGTGGACTCAACCAGCACATCAATCAGGTTCATGGGGCCCAGCGAAACTGCCGGTGTCCCATTTGTGGAAAGTGGTACGCAACAGAAAAGCAACTAAATGTTCATCAACGGCGCCACGATAAGGGCAAAAGCTTCCCCTGTACGGTTTGCAATTCGGAGTTCAACTTTCAATCCGATTTGGTGCGCCATGTCAATCATCGTCATGGAGAGGCCCGATATCGGTGCAAATATTGTGACAAACCATTCGAGCGTAAGGACTATTTGAAGAAACATGAGATCGGTCATGTTAATAATACCGTGAAGTGATCCTGCTTCTTTAAGCTTACCTACATTCAACGAACAAGTTCCTTTGAGGACTTAGAATTTTAGATTTATTGATTTTTTTATATTGAGTGAACAATAAAATAACTAATACAATAAAAATACAATACAAATATTATCTAAAACTATCCAAAAATAACATTGTTTTCAGCATAATTGAGCGTCTCAATTCATCCGATGGAAAAATTGGGTGTCATTAAAGAATCATTATATTAAACCATGATGGCAAACCGACACCAAACTAAGAATCGATATCTGAACAATTGTAATTTAAGGTTTCGATTTCTCTTCAACAATGCATCATTATGGATCATTCATTCCCATAAAAGGAGATCCTAATGATGGCATGATTTGGCATTCATTTTTCAGACATGGCAAATTTAGGTATCGTAGAGGTATTATTGAACAGCGAAAAACATTTTAGTGTGTCTTTTTAAATCTTTTTGTGAATATTCATACATGCTCAAAATCCCCCCAAAATACCACAAGAAAGTTGCTTCATTCATTCCAAAAGCCAAAAATCACCAATTGTTGTACCTACACTTTACAGTCCAGCAATAAGACTGAACTCTACGATTGATGGTAAAAGGGTAAAAAAAATGAAAAACCAGCTGTGGTCAGCTTTTTGTAAACCGAACATAATTTCCAACAACTTTGTTATCGGCTTTTCAATGCAAAATCAACAAAACGACAAACGATGCGATGGTGGGAAAATTTATTTGATCTGGAAGGCAGCCATTCCTGGGTGATGAGAACGGTAGAACTATGATGATGATGTTCTCCAGCAGCCAGCTGCTTACTGTTTGAGGTCTTATGGCAAGGGAAAAGCAGAGCCCTTGGGAGGCCAGAAATGTTTGCAAAGCCATTGAGACCACACCGAGGAGATTTGGATTCCGAATTCTGTCTGCGGTGGTCAGCAACTTTCAAATCATCTGATTCAAAGTACCAAGTCCAATGAGTTATTTTAATTGCTCATAAATTAATCCTCAAGAGAATGTGAATTCTGGAGTTTTTCGAAATTAATATTATGTCGAATAATCCCTATTTTTTCCAAGCAACAATAGATACACAAAATTTCAATCATTTTTTTAAATTAGTTTCTTTTTCTGAATACGACTCGATGCAAACTCGTAGCGTAGCAAATGCTGTTGTGCGGCAACTTTATGCTAATAATGCATAATTCATATCTGTAAGCAGTATCTCGGCATAAAGGACACACAAAAAACAACTGACATAAAACTGAAACAAATTGCAAAACGGTCCAGCAATTGGTCAAACTCTGGCCGAAACACCCTACAATGAATCCTTCTCTGGAGCTGGTGATGCAGTGGTTTGTACGAAACCAACTTTGCCACGATCGCGCAACTAACTACAGCAGCATTATCATTTTTTGGCACAGACAAGCAGACGTTTTGTAATTTCTCATTGTTTTGAAAATAAGATCTTCGAAAATATTTTCTTTCGGAGTATTTTTGAAAACCGATGAAAAAAAATTAGTAAAACAACTTCAAAAATCTTTCGACAAAAAAAATCTTTAGAATTTTCTGACCACTTTGTGTGTGTGTCGATAATAAGAGGATCAGATGAAAAGTTATAATTGAAACTAAAATATAGGGAAGCAAGTGAAAAGTGAAATTCAGAAACAAAATTGAAGCTTTAAAATCACACATCTACAACAGCTAATTTATATTAAATTTGGGGTACTGATTAAATATATTCATTAAGTTTTTTTTCAGCTGTTTGTTATAAACTTACTTTTGAAAATAGGCAAAAATTTATAAAATATATTTGTGCAATGTTTAAGCAAAACAGTAAAATATTACAAATATTTTAAAATAAAGGTTTTAATTCAATAATCAACGTTCCCGAGCACCTTGCTTTGTTTTGTTTCGATTTTAGTTGTTTTAACACCTATAATGTCATTCGTGACTTATATCAACGATGTAAATGGCAGACAGTCATTGAAAAATTTTCCGGTGTCCGGTACAACTGTGACCGATGTTTACTTTTGGGCTCGAACTCACGGACATCGGCTCAGGAAGCAACTGACTTGCCAACTGAGCTATATCACAAGCTGATAACCGCGCGTAATTTCGACTTTGTATCCAATCTCGTGCAATTTTCTGTGCAAGTTGTCCGTTTGACAGATGACAGCTGACATATGAAATCTCCACACGCGGCTGTGTTGTTGTTTGTAGAATGTCAAATTGATACTGTGTGCAATTCACTCGACTTGCATCTAACCGAGTGAACAGTGATTTCTCAACAGTTTCCTTCGGCTATTGGAGCCACCTGCTCAAACCATTTAGAGCGGCGAGTACGTGCAGCAAGTACTCTCGGATCCATCGGTGCCATAAGATGACCAACTGTAGATTTACTTGCCTTTTGGTAGCACGTCCACGACCTTGGTTGGCTGGGCGGTAGAGAGTTTTAAGCCCGCACCATTCTTTCCCATATGCTGCCCATGTGGGGGTTTCTGGTGGGGTGAAGATCCATTTAGTAGTGGTAGTGATGAACGCCGTGCACTGCCTTCATCTACTCTTGTAGAACTCGCGAGGCTCCTTAGAAGTTGGTGCCATTGTCGGAGTGGATTTCAGCAGGAGGTCCTCTGCGCCCGATGAACCGTCGGATGCGCATGATGCAGGATTGCGTTGACAAATTGGGACAACGTCTACGTGGACTGCTCGTGATGTCAGGTACCTAGGTAAAGAGCGCTGCCCACCTCTGGACCTGGCCTCGACTAAATTTGACTTCCGAATAAGTCCGGACGCACTAATGTTGTCAGCCGTGGAGCTGGTGGCGTTCCTGTAGAATGATAGAGAATTTAATTTTTTTTTTCTTGCTGTGGGGTAGCGGCATTAGAAACTACCCCGGGGTCGCTGACCCATGTCGTAAGAGGCGACTAAATGCAGCAAAACTCCCTCCTGACCTACGCAAACGAACTCGGATTATGCACCCGGAACAAATCGGAACCATCCCCTCTTCTAACGATAACATATGCAACGGAAATGCATTATGCAAACGGAACTGATAGAAACCCCTCTTATAAAGACACATGCTACGGAAATGGACTATGCAAACGGAATCGACGAAACCCCCCTACGGACAACGACCCAAGATTACCCAAAGTGTGCCGCTCATGGGGGCGTGAAAACGCCTCTATGCGAAAGACCGTGCTGATGAGGTGGAAGGCTGGCGGGTCGAAAATGTGTCAGTCGCAAACGGTAGCCTGTGGGGCACCAGGACGCACCCCACAGTAATGAAGTCCTTGCTGCGCTAAAGCAGGGTACTGGCGCAGTGGACCGTATATTTCCCTAGCTACTCGTGGGACTAAACATGAACATAAACAACAACACTAAAAACAGAAAGAACGTCGAGACAACTGATGTTAGCTTGGACGAAGGAGGAGAAAGCAGAAGAACTCAGACGGAGGTCTTTGCTAAGAGAGGACTCCTTAGGTCTCCTCTACTGAGCAAAGTAGTAAAGGAGCTAGGCAAGGAGATTGGCAGGGAGGTTGCCAAGGAAGCGGGAAGAAGCCCGATCGCTGATGGGTTCACTGAAAACCTCAGCAGTTCCCAGCAAGAGGAGCAGGTCCCAATCGCAGGAAGAGGTGCACCAAGGGGCATAAAAAAATGTGGCCTTTTGGAGGCAGCCGACATGGTCGACAAGATGCAGGAGTTTGTGCGAAGCACCAACAACGTGCACACGCAGATCAAGACCTGGGTGCCGAAATTGATGGTGCTCCTGCAGAGTGCCGTCAATGAACGAACGGAGTTGGTGCGGAAGGCCGAGGCTGCAGAGAAGGACCCGGAGGAAGCAAAATTGGTTGCTTCTCAAGGACTTTCGAAGGAGTCCAAGCCAAGGAAAACCGCAAAAAGAGATCGCGACTCCCCCGTCGTGAACGATTCCTCCAAAAAAAGGAGGGGCACGGATTATGAGGATGCCGACGGTGAAAGCAGTGCTGGAGGCTAGCGAATGGTTCGCAATACGAAGGAGAACGTAAAAAGAAAGGTCGTTATGAAACCAGAACCACCCCCAAAACCCAAACCTCAACGGGTGATGTTCAGGGGTGATGCGCTGATCGTGGAAGCGAAAGAAGGCACAACGTATGCGGACTTGTTCTGGAAGTTACGCGCAGAGCCAAAGTTATCTGCTCTTGGTGAGAGCGTCACCAAAACAAGACGCACCCAAAAAGGCGAACTGCTCTTCGAGCTAAAAAAGACCCGGCGGTAAAAAGCGCCGACTTCAAGGAGCTTGTCGAAAGCACCCTAGGCGATGAAGCGACTGTCCGAGCGCTATTACAGATCGCGTCCATTGAGTGTAAGGACCTTGATGAGTTCACCACTGCAGAGGAGCTCGAGAAAGCTCTCTCCAGCTTACCTGGCATGAGCAACGAATCGGTAGCTATAAAAATAAGAAAGGCGTACGGTGGAATGCAGATTGCAACGATTCGCCTCTCACCAACAGCGGCCAACACGCTACTGACGGTAGGAAGTGTAAGAGTAGGGTGGTCAATGGGGCGTTTTAGAACCGCACCCAGGATACCGAAGCAGATGCAACGCTGCTTCAACTGCTGGGATTTTGGTCATCTATCCCGAAGCTGCAACGGACCCGACCGATCACGATGCTGTCGAAGATGCGGTGAAGAGGGACACTTCTCTCGAGAATGCAAAAAACAGCCGAAATGTATGCTATGCAAGCAGGAGGATGGAAATGTCCACGAAACTGGTGGCTTGGACTGTCCGGTATATATAAAGGCAAAGGCAAGCCAGTAAAACTGGAAATAACCCAGCTAAACCTCAACCTTAGCGAGATTGCACAGCTTCTGCTGGAGCAAACGGTAGGCGAAAAGAAGTGTGATGTGGCGCTTTTATCAGAACCATACAGAATCCCGTCTGGAAACGGTAATTGGGCAGCGGATAGGTCTGGCTCAGCTGCTGTCTACGCCACGGGACGTTTTCCTATCCAGGAGATAGTGGTAGATTCTCGGGACGGATTCGTGATTGCCAAAATTAACGGCATCTTTTTCTGTAGCTGCTACGCTCCACCAAGATGGACGATAGGGGAGTTCAACACATTGTTGGATGAACTCACTCACGAACTGACAGGAAAGGCCCCTGTTGTAATAGGAGGAGACTTCAACGCCTGGGCGGTTAACTGGGGTAGTAGGTGCAACAACCCTAGGGGCCACAGTCTACTAGAGTCCTTCGCAAGACTGGAAGTTGAGCTGTGCAACACTGGATCCGTCAGCACCTCTCGCAAGCATGGAATACCAGACAGAATGTCAGTGATCGATATCACCTTTGCGAGTCCATCATTAAAAACTGATATGAATTGGAGAGTGTGTGACGATTATACACACAGCGATCACCAGGCGATACGCTATAGCGTAGGAAACCGAAATCCGGTGGCAGTAAAGCAACTGCCAGTGCACGTGCGGAGATGGAAGACTAAAGTGTTCGACAAGGAAGTGTGCACCGAAGCTGTATACATGCAGGACTCATCCCAGGTCCATAATGCTGAGCAGCTGACGAAAATGATGGTAGCGGTGTGCGACATGACCATGCCCAGAAGAAATACACCGATAGCTGAGCTTCATACTAGCTGTCTAAAAGCTAGACGACGAGCTCAACGGGCGAGAAATGAAGCTGACAGAGAAACGAGAGGTGCCGTTTACCGAGCAGCCAGGGTGGCACTTAAGCGAGCGATTAAAGCAAGCAAAGAGAACTGCTACAGGGCGTTATGCCAGAGCGTAGATGATAACCCATGGGGCCAAGCCTATAAAGTTGCACTGGCGAGATTCGGTGGCCCAAGGTCGCCGACTGAAAAGTGTCCGGAAAAACTGAAAGAGATCGTTGCACATCTTTTCCTGCAGCATGGCCCGACGCAGTGGCCACTTACCCCGTACGTTGCGGGTTCCCACGACATCGAGCCAGCTATTGCTAAGAAACTTGCGGTGAATAAGGCCCCTGGTCCGGACGGAATCCCAAATGCAGTGCTGAAGGTGGCGGTACAGACCATTCCGGATACTTTCAGAGTGGTGCTACAAAAGTGTCTCGACGAGGGAGCGTTTCCCAATTTGTGGAAAACGGCGAAGCTGGTGCTACTACCGAAACCTGGGAAACTCCCAGGGCACCCGTCATCATACAGACCCATTTGTCTGCTGGACACCTTTGGTAAGCTACTGGAGAGGATAATATTCAACAGACTTATTATCAGCACAGAAGGCGAAAGTGGACTGTCGGACAGACAGTTCGGTTTTCGAAAAGGGAGATCTACGGTGGACGCCATCCGAATGGTGACAGAGTACGCGAAGCGCGCATATAAAAAGAAGCGGACAGGTGTTCGTCACTGCGCCATCGTGACAATCGACGTTAAGAATGCCTTCAACAATGCCAGCTGGGAAGCGATTGCCAAAGCGCTTCACAGGATGTGTGTTCCCAATACCCTCTGCAGGATAATAGGAAGCTTCTTCGAAAATCGAGTCCTGTCGTACGAAACCGAAACTGGGTTACGATCTACTGCCCTAACAGCGGGTGTTCCACAGGGTTCCATACTCGGACCTGTGCTCTGGAATGCCATGTATAACGAGGTGCTAACGCTGAAACTACCAGCAGGCGTGCAGATAGTCGGATTTGCTGACGATATCGTGCTCATGATTACCGGCGAAACAATCGAGGAGGTAGAAGACCTTGCAACGGTGTCCGTAGAAAGGGTTGGCATCTGGATGGAGGGAGTTAAGCTTCAAATAGCTCACCAAAAAACCGAATTTCTGCTCGTGACCAATAAAAGAGTTGTGCCGCACATGGAGATTACTGTTGGGGGGCACACGACATCTTCAAAACAGCAGCTGAAATACCTTGGAGTAATGGTCGACAATCGCTTAAGTTTTGGTGCACATGTCAAATACTGTTGTGAAAGTGCATCGAAAGTCATCGATTCATTGGCCTGGATTATGCCGAACTGCCATGATCCAATGAGTAGCAAAAGACGTCTCATTGCGAGCGTAGAACTGTCGAAACTACGGTACGGAGGAGCGGCCTGGAGCTCCACGATAGAGGTTGAGCACAACAGATCCAAATTACGGAGCACACATCGGTTGATAGCCATGCGAGTTTCCTGCGCGTACAGGACCATATCAGCAGATGCAGCTTTTGTCATCGCGGGCATGATTCCCATCGACATAACTCTGGCGGAGGATATGAAATGTTACAAAGCAAGAGCTGTTAGAGGAGTGCGTAAAATTCAACGAGCAGCGTCAATGCTCAAGTGCAGGAGCAATGGGATGCATCGAACAACGCAAGATGGACGCATAGGCTAATCCCGAGACTTTCAGACTGGGTAAATCGGAAGTATGGAGAGGTCAACTTCTACCTGACGCAGTTCCTTTCGGGTCATGGGTGCTTTAAGCAATACCTTCATCGGTTTAAGCTTATCAGCTCGCCTTATTGCCCGGAATGCGTAGAGACGGAGGAATCGGCAGAACATGCTATCTTTGTCTGCCCCAGGTTCAATTCAAGGCGTTAACAACTTCAAAATTTGAACGCTGAAAACATAGTGAGTGAAATGTGTCGCGACGAACAGTCGTGGCGTGCTATCGTCAACGAAATCTCGCAAATCATGCGCGATCTGATAAGAATCAGGAAAGATGATGAACGGAGAGAGCGAGATAGTCAACCAAATTTGACAAGCTAATGGAAGGTCTTGGGCCTCGTATGACACTTCAATTCAAAAGCAACGCGATCTTAGGGCGCGGTATAACCCTAATCTGGACTCATACGTGTGGTGGGACTTAAAAGGTCTCAAGTACTCAGCTACGATCTTTCTTGCAGTAAAAGGAAGCGGAGATACCATTCGGGGTGGTCGTGTCGGGATTCTAACTTGGTAGTGTCTCAATCGGCCATGCCTTGGTGGTTAGAAATCCTGCGAAAGTGGTTGCTGTGACGGGCGTGAGTTACTTTGAAAGCGTTACCTAACCGGCACACGTTTCGAGGTCCCCGGGATAGTGGATGCTGTGACGGGCGTGAGTTATTATGATAGAGAATTTGATTGACCAAGGTATGTCAATCGCAGCTTGAAGACCTCAGCATTCCAATTTGGTCAACGATTGGAGAAAGTATGTAGATAGAGCTGGAACGATCCACCGTCGGTAATTGTTATCGATATTCATTGGTGCAATTCAGAGAGGCAATTTCCTATGGATAACACTGCCACTGTGTAATCACTACCATCTAGTCGTGAGCAGTTTTTAGCTCTTCTTGCGACAATGTTCCGATATTCATCTCTGTTCTCTTCAGGATGTATTTGTATCTGAAGACGTAGGCCATTGCCCGAAAAGCGCGTTTTCATTTGAAAAGTGGAACAAGTTGATAAGCGCTTTAAACATAAGAAATACTTGGTGAACGTGAGCTGATCGGAACTCTATTTCGACGAGTGAACTAGGTGGTGACGGCCAGGCTTCTTCCGACTGCTGCAAGAATTTTAGTTCCTGTAACCAGGTGATGCTGAATTTTCGAGCTGATACGCAGAGGCACTTTTAGTAGCGTCAGCCATCTGAGTTTTGCTGTTCGTGATTCAGACCAGAAAATCCGATTCGGAATTCGTATTTGGAAGTTTTCTGTTGACTCCAACACAGCGGCTTGTAGTTCCACCCTGGGTATCGATGTTGGTTCTAAAATTATCCGCTGCTGCGTAGGCCTCTTCGCCATCATCGTCAAAGAATTGGCGACACAGGGCTGCACTAGCTTCGGAGAAGTAACAACAAGGAAACTGTTGTTTCTTGATGATTGGGAAAAGAGTGGTTCATTGCTGCCATCGATGGCAGATATTGTCGTCTACTTGAACGTCCCACTGAATATCTGATCACAAAACTTCTTGGAGGATGATTTTTCTTTGAACACCTCAGAACTTTTCATTTCGTTGGAGCAGAAGGAAAAGACATCGCTGCCTTAAGTTCTGCTGGTAGCTTAGTATGAAATCCAAGAACGTCTTCTTGCGGTCGCTATAGCAATCCCAAAACGGGTTCGATCTTGTCGATCTCAGAGCTAAGTGTTTTGGTCTCAAACGATGCGATTTGTACTAGTTTCTCCAATATCTGTGGACGGTTGGAGCGCCATTTATGGGGTCGAAACCCAGCATGAGCATGAATCGACTTGGAGAGCTAGTTGTTTGGCTTCTTGAAGTTACTCAAAGCTGTCATAGTAATCGTTCATGTTTTTGACAAATTTCGTCAACCAAATTCGATGTTGATTTAAAACGATATTTAATAGCTTTTGTATAGGTTTTCTCAAAACACGATTATCCTCAGCCTTTCCTGATCTATTTTGGATATTTGTTTTGATATGGAAAGTGCACAATCTGTTAGCCTGTGGTGGGAAAAAGTTTTCGTTTGGAGGTGTTGCTTTTGTGGCGTTCGCTCCGTGATTACTCCTATGCAATAGCATCCATAATTATTGGTGCAGCAGAGGATATTTTACTTTGCCGGGAACAAAAATGGCGGGAACAACAATGGCGGGAACAACAATGGCGAACAGAAGCAGTTGCAGCATTAAAAAAGCACCCCACTCAGTACGGCATTATTATTAAAATAAGTTCCAGCTCCGACACAAAGTCCTACGTTCCTACAATAAAGTAAAGTTTGTTTACTGATGATTTGCAGCTGGCGGCGATTGCGGCAATGCAGTTGTTCTGTTTGATTTCAGCTGGTTCAGTTTTTTTTGCCATTTTTGTCCTTCTCTGTAGAAAGTACAAGGTACCCCGATCAGGAGAGCATATCAAAATAATAACTCAAACGTATCTCACCAAGATATTTACATCTGATTCAGTTATAATTAAGTACTCCAAATTTTTGATTTTAAGTTTCTCCAATCTGAATTATATCTTATTCTGATTGACAAACTTGAATGGGGTTGAGCTCATATTCAATGATCAAGATTTTTTTCGGATTGTCCTAAAATAAAATGATTATATCTTATTCTGATATACGTACAACTTTTTCTGAAACACGAACATCGAAGTCAACGGCTCAAACCTTATTTTAACGAGTTTCGCTCAACAGATTCATAAAATCGAATCAAATTTTTGGGAAACCAAAAATGGGGCATGGTTTTATCAAATAATGTGGTTTATTGACCTTCCACTAGAAAATTTTCTCGAAGCACTCATATCTTGATAAGTTATAATTTTGATATAATTTGTTCTGTCCAATATCAAACTATGCTATCTGAAGGAGATATAATCTTGATAGGAGCATATCAAAAACTGATATAGTTTAGCTATAATCGTATAGCTTTTTTGATATAATTTGAGATATTTTAACATTCTACAAGTACTGAATTATAACTCATTTTGATAGAAAAAAATTAGTATCAAAATATCTCATCTCGATATAATTTTGTTTTTCTCTCCTGATCGGGACTACAACAGTTTTCCACCGTTGTCCTAATGAGGGTGTAATCCGTTTTGCATAGTGCGCAATTATGTCGTAGTTTTATATGTTCTACTATCAAAAAGTTTTTGAGAAATTACATCTCCGTTGAATAATATTTTTACAATAATGAATTTGAACAAAACATCATAGAAAGTTCATCAAATAAAACATATGGCCGATTAGGACACTTGTCATGCTCTCCTGCAGCCTTGAACTGAAGAATCAAAACAAGGTAGAAGCATTCATAATTGACCTTCCCGCCACACCCCCAAAAAAAGAAAATCATGCTAATGAAAAACATACTAACCACACACACGAAAACGACTAAGCCGCAGCAATTCCCATGTTGTAGTTGGCTGAAATTTGATGTGAAGCGCCGCGACGCTCTATGGTTTGAACCCACTAGCTTGTCCCTGTTGATTCGGATCATGATTTATTCATTCGGGCTGGTATTAGAATGAATATTTAATCAGGGCTGATTGAGGCGACAAAGTGATTATAAGCAAAGGGTCTGTTGACACAAACACAGCTTGGAAGTTTGGAAGTTGATCGAAAAGTTTGCCTAATCATTTCTCGAAAAAAAATTATTAATTGACCTCTGACTGAAACTTGAAAGAAAAATTAAGAGTGCGTTGGAAAATAAAATGCAGTTTGACTTTTGTTTTAAATCTGTTGAACTTTTGCAGTTAATTAATCAATCATCAAATCATCAAAAAAAAGTCCCCTGATTCTGGGATATAATTTGAGATTGCCAGATTGCCCGGTTTAATCCGAGTTTGCCCGGATATTTCATACAAATTTGGAATCAGTTTTGTTCGGGCTGGTTGCTCGGATACCATTGCAAAAAACCTCAGATTTTTCATGAGTAATTCCAAGGTTTTCATCAAATTTGAATGAATGTTGCCCAGATTATTGGTCGACAATTTTAAAATCAAATGTCCGGCCCGGGTACATGAAATAAAAATTCTGGCATTTTTAGTATAAGAACCAAAAAATTGTTTTTCAGAAAAGCATTTCAAAATTTCGAATGCGTAGAATTTTTCTATTTTTATTTTAAATATTATGTCATTCTTGTAATATTTTGTTAATTTCATTAATAAACTTTTTGTAATTCTTGTAATTTTTTTTTTAATTTTTTTGCAGTTCTTGTAAATTTTGTAATTTTTGTAAAGTTTTGGAATTTTTGTTATTTTTAAAATTTTTGTGATTTTTGTAGTTTTTGTAAATTTTTGTAATTTTTATTATTTTAGTAATTTTTGTCGTTTTTTTTAATTTTTGTAATTCTTGTTATTTTTGTCATTTTTGTCATTTTTGTCATTTTTGTCATTTTTGTCATTTTTGTCATTTTTGTCATTTTTGTCATTTTTGTCATTTTTGTCATTTTTGTCATTTTTGTCATTTTTGTCATTTTTGTCATTTTTGTCATTTTTGTCATTTTTGTCATTTTTGTCATTTTTGTCATTTTTGTCATTTTTGTCATTTTTGTCATTTTTGTCATTTTTGTCATTTTTGTCATTTTTGTCATTTTTGTCATTTTTGTCATTTTTGTCATTTTTGTCATTTTTGTCATTTTTGTCATTTTTGTCATTTTTGTCATTTTTGTCATTTTTGTCATTTTTGTCATTTTTGTCATTTTCGTCATTTTTGTCATTTTTGTCATTTTTGTCATTTTTGTCATTTTTGTCATTTTTGTCATTTTTGCCATTTTTGTCATTTTTGTCATTTTATTCATTTTTGTCATTTTGGCAATTTTGAAACTTATGTCAATGTTGTTGAAATTTAAAAAAAAAATTTTCTTATTTAGGATTTTTTTAGTCTTCCAGGTTTTTCTTTGAATTGCTTCTGTATTTTAAAATTTCAATAAGGATCAGAGGAATGCTGACATTTATTTTTCTACATTTGCCATTGATGAACTCAATGGAAAAAAATGATTGAAATTCCTCACAGTACAATGAAAAACGGAGCTCATAGAGAGCTGAATTCCCAACTCAGGCTGACCCTGACAACAAAACCGAGAGACACATTCTACGTAACTTGGGCCACCCCACCGTTAGCTATTCAATGTGTTGTTGAGATATTTGTTTTTAATTTTCCAACTACACTTTCCACTAGCAGCGCAGACATCATCAACCATTGTGTTGTGTGTGGAATTCATTCGGGGAAAGTGAACGAAAAGAGAAAACACACAGAGGCTCACAAACAATCATTTGTTCTTCGTTCATCTGCCGCCATTGTTGTGTGCACCTTTTTCCAGCAACGTAACCTCCAGAATGCAACAGCTACGAGAATGCTTTGAGACTTGGAGCTTGGTTTGGAGTCCTTTCTTCTTTCGATTCATCCCACCGAGAGATGCTGATGATAGGACGAAGGAAGATGAACAGTTGGTTGGAGGCGACGAAGAGAGCACAGAAAAAAACAACAGTTAGTTAACTAGCAGAACGATTGTTTTCAATTTAGACTCACTGTTTGAGAAAAAAGAATAATGCATTCAAAAAAGCGAAAGCAAAAAATAGCTCAAACGTTTGAATGAAACGCTCAAACAGTAAAGTGTCTCTATTGTTCTCGCTGTTTATTGTAGTTAATAAAAACATGAATGAACCCTAGTGAGAGGTATTTTTTTCCCTTTTCTCCCAGCCTGTTTATGTGTACCGTAAACTGGGGGAACTTTGATCAGCGGGGTAACTATGATCAACATGATATTTTTGCAGATAATCATCATTAACTAAGTATAAAGTTAAAATTTCTGAAAATTGTTTACTACGTTTGAAAGCCTGTAAATTGAGTTACAAATAAGCTAAATTTGGTTTTTATTAGGAGATTTTTTATATTACTTAAAATATATTTTTAAAATCTTAAAATATCCGATTTTTCGAAGGCTCACAAACAAACATCTCTCCTGATTAAATTTAAGCATTTAGGAGCAAATGGGTTGTTCAATGTAAAAGTCCAACTATTTTCCTTGGTTTAGGTTTAGTTTAAGTGTTATTTTTATGGTCATTTGATGATAATTTTTGGATTTTGAAAAAAAAGGGTCATTTTCCATGAAAAAGCCTGTATAGGAAAAATGGCTAAAAGCCCTATATAATGGCAAAGTTTGAAGGAAAAAAGAACGTGGGAACAGTACGAGGACTTAGGGAATTGCATGAAGGAAAAATTTTATTTGATTTCGAGGCTAAAAAATATTGAGAAATGTTTACAATTTTTGCCCCTAAATGTATGCAGCAACATTATCCATCTTTCGAGTATATTTGTTTTTGAAAGAAAACGTTGAAAAATTCAATTGAGTCCAAACAAAAAATTACTGTTATCGATGTTTTGAGCCTTCTGTGCTTAATGGCACCAAAACATTAAATTTGGAGATGTTGAGATACGTAAAAACCATAGTGATCAAAGTTACCCCGAAACTCGAAATCTGGTTTTGTAACAAACATTAAATTATTACAACAAATGTCGTTTGAATTTACTGCAACCCATGACCATGTTTAAAACTCCTGACCTCAGTAAGGGTTTTAAAGCTTTTAGGTTTTACGAGAAAGCAACCTCTTTCAAAATATTCTAAAATGAATGAAAAAAGTGATCAAAGTTCCCCCAGTTTACGGTACCTACATACATTAAACGCGTTCAAAGTGTTTTGTTGCAATTCATGAGCGTAATTTTGGACAGAATGCAATCATAAAAGCATCAATAGAAAAAACGATGAAACAAAAGGGTGGCTCCATAGAGTTGGTTGGCACACATTGGCATTTGTTTGTTCATCCGGAATTTACAGCTGGGAGGAAACTTTAATCAGGGACAAACAAAAAAACCCATCACAACTAAATGAGGACTGGCGACAAACAAAGCTTTCAGGAATTTCATATTGGAAAATCGTGCGTCCATATTTTGTACGGTTCGG
Source organism: Uranotaenia lowii (assembly GCF_029784155.1). Taxonomy (NCBI): domain Eukaryota; kingdom Metazoa; phylum Arthropoda; class Insecta; order Diptera; family Culicidae; genus Uranotaenia; species Uranotaenia lowii. The sequence continues at coordinate 364,689,260 of NC_073693.1, forward strand.
TTGTTGATATATTTTTCAACTTTAATGAGACGTACCTTTCTAAAGACTCAAATTAACTGCGTCAAACTTGTTCAGTTGAGACATTCAAATTCAAATTATGTTACTTTAAAAATCAGTAAATGCTTTGTTTTTTTTTAAAAATTCATGCATTAACTCCTGAAAACCCTTTATAAATAAAAAATTAGAATAGACTTGAATCCACTTAGATGTTTCTCATAAAATGATGAAGATCTGAAATTAACAAAATTGATCAAATAAAACTCATTGTGTAGAATGTCTTCCTCGTTCAAATTGAACGCTCAATTGATTTTCCAATTACCTCATAAAAGAAAATAATTTAAGGAACTTTCTTCTTCCCATTCTTGCATCAACTGTGCTGAAGCACTTGAAAAATCTGGCCCCAAAACTTGCAGCTGCTCCGGGATAAATGATGCTTCAAAATATTTTCCCACAGTTCCCAACAAAAATGCTGGTCTCTCAAATTAAAGTGCAATAAAAGAAGCATGGGAAATGTTTCTCTTGTGCCCAACCAACTTTCGGTGTGATTTTTCATCTCCCCAGCGAGTAAACGGTCCATGGTTGTGTCTTTTTACTTGAAGGGTTGGGGAAAATAAAGCAATCTCCCCAACATCGGATCAGCGCCACTTCCTTTCCTTAGACCAGACCAGACTTGAACAGAAGGGCTTCGGCGCTCCGCAGAAGTGCAGTAGCAGCAGCAGCCGGCCAATGGTGGTTGAATGTTTTCTTAATTACTTTGAAGCAGCTCGTAACTAGCTCATTTAGTTGCCGCCTTTTTGTGGCCTTTCGGTAAAGATTTCTTTTACAATTTTTTTTATTTTTTTCTTCAGCTCATACTGTTGATAATTTCTCCACCCCGCTTTCATTCATTCATTCATTCACTCATTTACTTAAGTGAAGCTGATGGCACTTGACGGGGGTTTCTTTTCTTTCTTCGCCGAAACGTCAGCTCGCTGCCACTCATCTTGCGGGGGAAGGCGATGAAGCCATATCATGGATGACATTTTAGGCAAACGTCGAGAGGTAATTGAAATTGCCCGGTTCCACTGCCGTGGTTAATTTTGAAGAAGACTTTTTTTAAACTTGGTGACTTAAAGTTGATCTGTTTGGTATTTCTTCTCCACGAAGATTTTCGTGGGGGAGAAATTCCATTATTTCTGAGTACATAAGTACCAAGCCACCTAATTCCAAATATGCGTCATAATGAGACCATCTGTCTGTATCAGTCCGATTTTCCGGAAAGTGAATGATAATCAGATCCTTCTGCAGCTGATCTCCATTATCCTGGCCATCGGCAGCTGCTGCACGTGTGACATCTACTCAACGTATAGGATGAAGATGAACCCACAAACGACGACATCGAGACGATACGCCATACACCAAATCAATCTTCCTGTTTATGTTGACATTGATGGGCTTCCTGTCTGCATCTCTTTCTCACTCACTCTTGTGCTCCGTCTGGTATTGGTGTCACATCTTGGTACATCCGTCAATCCTCCGGTTCATGGTTCGGCTTCGATTTGGAACCCAAACCCGGATCACGGTCGCTCGTGGCCAGCCGGCGGCGATGCAAAACCCACAGAAAACACCGCGCTTCCAAATAGCTTTGGGGGACAGGAAGACAAATGCACTTTCAATGCTGGCTGTATGTTGTGATGCTATTGCTTCTACACGGAAAAGAAATGCCATATGAGGACATTTTGTCCCTCCATGACGCTGTCGATGCATGATGGGTCAACAAATACTTCCGAAATCATGAACAAGACTCATCATTTTCGTCTGACTGACTGGTCGAATTATTGTCACCACGTTGTGTGGGATTATGGGATTGTGCCCCGGTTTTCCAGAACTGAAGTTAAATTTCTCGAAAACTTCTGAAAGAGGTAGCTAAATAGCAAATTAAGTAGGGTTAATAATCTTGAGCAGAACTGGTCGAAATCTGATCTTGAGCGGAACCGTTTAGTTTTCCTGTGATCTAGGCTATGATTGTTTATGAATCTTATCGAAATGCTGAAAAAACACTTTTTCAAGATCTTTCATACAAACATTGTCATTTTTGCTAAAATCTATCATATGAAATAAAGTTATTAGAAGATTTCAAAACAAACGCATTTCTGCTGCAATTTTCATCAATCTATGCTGACTTTGAACGTCAATTTATGTAACCCTTGACCGTTATAAACTGATTCTTAATGACTAAAATGGTAGGACTCATCAACTCATCAAAAAACATTTTCGGGTTTTTGTTACAAGTTTTCCATCAAAATATCAATCAATCGCGTAGTTTTTAAAGTAAAATATGATCTGGAGTGGAACCATCTTTGATCTTGAGCGGAACTAATAGCTTCTGAAATAAACCGCTAGGAGCGCTGCCTTATGCCTTATGTTTCACACGCTGTTTTTACCCCTGAATATATGCAGCACCTTTGTATTTTTCTTATTATATCGGCTTAAGGGACAGAAAAGATGTAATATAAGTTCGAATGGAATAAAAAGTTACTTAAATTGGTGTCACAGCGTTCCAAACCAGGCACACAAAAAGTTTAATTTTTTGGAGTATCAGAAATGTTTTTTGATTCCTTCTTTCAAAAGGACGACGGGAAGGAGAAGGAATTTTTTCATGCATATATTTTGGTTTAATTCGTGAGCTCATGAAGCCAATAAAGTAAAGTCATTATTTCATAATAACAATCAATCTACCTATTTGAACTTTATGAAGCAGCTTTCATTTCATGAGGTTGGTCTTGATGTTGTAATTCCAATTGAAAACGGTATATTACCGTCAACTGGGGCAACATGCAACAGTTTTCAACTTCAATGGCTTCCAAAATCTTAATGCTTACAGATAATCATACCTCTTGTACATAAAAAGTTTTAAGGTTGATGGGACACCAAACTGACGTAGTCAGAAAAATTATTGGTTTTACCAGTTATTTTTAAATGTACAAAAAAATCCGATTTTCACCCTACTAAGAAAAAGGGGTAGGTTGCAACAAACTCTGTAATTAATGAAAAATCAAATGAAAACGTTTGAAAGTTTATAGCTTTTGATACATTTGTGACATAACGCATAAAGCACCATTTGCAGTAATTTTTGGTTTTGTTCAAATTAAATTTTACATTTTCTCTGTCAAAAATTTTTTCGAGAAAAAAGTGTTAATCGGCTGCATACATTTAGGGGTATAGAATACTACAAAATATTCTTTTAGCTTAAATCATGTAAATAAATTTTAGGATGGATGAAATTTTAATGTTAACAAACGCATAATGCAAAGCAATCATATCCCAGCATACGGAAACACGATTTATGAGATTTAGTTCTGATTTGCATTTTGTTGCATTTTTCCCCAGACAGCTCATTGAATTGTAAAAATATTCATTTAAAACAATTTGGTGATGGTCCGAAAAATATTTATACACAAACAGTGTGATATGTGAGTATAGGATAAAAAAAAAAGCAATATAAAGTTTGTAGGTGATATCATTTTGCTAATCCGTCATACTAGGTCAAGTTTTTTACGGCATCGAAAAATGTAGAAATTTGTACATTTATTGCTCGATTTTGTTTTTAAATTTCTTTATGAGAATCAAAAACTTAAAAAAACAACAAATGTTGCATCTAACCCTGCTTTTGCATGATGCTCCGTTTGACGGTAATAAACAAAAATTGAAATAATTTATAACACAAATTCCTTCAGTTTTACTAAGTGTAGCAAAGCACACAGGGTTAGCTATTTTATAATCTGGTTTAGTATTGAAAACCTATTCTATTTTCTCGTGTTTGATGTTACACTTGAGCTTGAACTCATGGAAATCGGTTTGGGATATAATTGTTTTATCAATTGAGCTAAGCTAACTGAATGTTTCCAAATTTTTTTAATATACATAAATTTTATCGTGATTCATTACAAACTGGAATTTATCAGAAACTTTATTCTATGAATGAGTTGTTTAGAGCAAGGTTGCCGAAATCACCGAAAAAACTGTAATTTCTCAGAATTTTAAGCAAATCTTTATCACATAATCTGTGTCACAGAACACAAAATTTTGAAATATTCGCAGATTTTACAGAGTTTTTGAATTTCAAATAAATAATCATAATTTTATTTTTTTTTATTCAATATAAAATTAAATTTCTCGAAAACACCTTGATTTAGAGTAATGTACAGTTTTTTTTGCGAAACCTTTTTGTATTACTGACTTTGTCGTCACCTTCAATAGTTGTTCAACCAATCAAATATACTAACGAATTTAATTTTTGAGATAAACATAAATTTTTGAAATTTCAAATCTTCACAGATGAAATTTATTTGAAGTTTCTACAGTTGCATAAAGATTAGAAATGAGAACTATTAACGATGTTTACAATACAAAATAGTTTCGCTCAAGATCATATTTTAGTTCCGCTCAAGATCGGAATTATTACTTCAGTAAAACTGCTCTAGAGTTTTGATGGTTTACTCCAAAATATTCTAAAAATCATCATTAGATAGCAGAAACCAAGATCTTTCCGCTGAACTAAAAACAAATTCGTTCGGATATAACCCCTATCCATACCGCTTAAATAATTGTTCCGAGTTGCGTCGAATTGAGCCATTTAGTTCCGCTCAAGATGCTTTACCCTACTACTAATTTGATATTACCTTTTTTCACTAAAACGAACACACACATATAGAATCTCAGTGAAACTTCATTATTCTTTAAAGAGATATAATTCAAACTTGACACTAAGGCGTACATCTTTCTAGGAAAAGATTGCTAGCATCTTACAAATGCTAAAACCACCAGCCCACCGATAGAGTACTATAGATTAGACTGAGTCGATTTGGGGTCATTTTTGAATTTCCCAAACCCTGTGGTCTCAAAAGCTTCGTTTTGATCCAGAACTCATCCATGATTTTTTGCAGAATTTTTAAGTAACGTTTACATGAGTAAATTTGAACTTTTATGTTTGTATGGGAAAATTGAATATTTTGTACTGAAAAATCAACATCATTTTTGTTTCTTCTGTGGAACCGAGCCAACTGTCAGTTGTTGTGCCAATTTAAAAATTTTCTTAAGAAAATTTTCCGCTGAACAACTTTATCGAAGACTGTGTGCAATGAATGGAACTTTACAATCTATACTTACAAAAGCAGCAGGAAGTAAACAGGCCGGTTGAACAGTGAGACAGTAAAACGCAAAAATATTATAATTAACTTGACGCATGTGAAACGTGATTAGTTCCGGTGAAGCACTTTTTTTTTAATTTTATCGAACTTTGAACAAATTTCTACATTTCTGTTAGTAGTACCAATAATTGGGATTCGACTAGACCAAACTGAACGCCAATATTTTATACAAATTTTGAGAAAAGTGCGGTCGACCCGGTTGTTCGGATTTCGTTGAAAAAATCCCAGATTAAGCCCGGTCTCATTATCTTTGTTTGCAAAATCAAACAAAACTTTAATTTAGTTATTCGTTTATTAAGATTTTGGCGTTTAAAAATGAAATTTTTGGATCAAATTTTAACAAAATGATCTTGAACGGGCTCTACAAGCTTAAAATACAATTTATTATCAGCTCATGTGTTTAGATGTAGCAAAAAATTATTCAGAAGATTAAAGACTTTTTGAAAGAGAACATCTCCATTTTCCGTTCAAAAGTCAATTTTTCATCGTTTTGCTATTGTCTGAGTCTATTGCGACGCTTAAATAAGTGATTTAGTACATTTTTCTCGCTTTTAGTCAAATTTGCAAAATTTCAAATTTCAGAAATTATATATATATTTTTTTCTAAATTTGACTTAAGGGGGGGAGTAGGGTCTAACACTTTAAAAAAATCGATTTTTTTATTTTTTATATTTTCTTATTGTAAAACATTTCAAGAATGTTGTGTAAAATTTTCAAGTCAATCGAAGCAAAACTGTAGAAATTATAGGCCTTTATCTCCACTTATCTAATACTGCAAGAGAGAGAGAGAGAGCAGAAACTTCAAACGCGTTTTTCTCGAAAGCACATTTTTAAAGTCCGTGGACATCGTCATTTGAAAACTACTTCACCGATTCTTTTCAAATTTGTAACATATTTTCTACATATAAAATACCAAACCCCAACGATTTCTTTTACTTTGGGGAGATTTTACAGATAAAAAATGGCGGATTTTTTCGTGAAAAATCGTAGTTTTTACTTCAAACAGCCACAAAAATATCACAAAATTTTTTTTAAGTTAAATAAAACCGTTGGGGTCCAGAAAAACATCTATTAAAAATATTTTGCTCTGCTTTTTTGACTTCAGATGGTTCTGTGCTGAGATACAGTGTCCAACGCAAATCCTGTTTTATAAAAGGTATCCTCGAAAGTGCTCCGTCACCGGCTCATTATTCAATATTTTTCTACGAAAAAATTACTAAATGTTCTTTTAATAATGCTTTGTATAATACAAAAAAATTGAATACATTTGTTTGAACGATAGCTTTAAAAAAAAATCGTTAAAATGGTGTTTTTTTACCCGTTAGACTCTACTTCCCCTTTAATGTGCTAAATTGCTATTTTGAGCATCCCAATGAACTCAGACAATAACAAAATGATGAAAATTCCACTTTCGAACGAGGTATGGGGACGTTCTTTTTCACAGGGTCTTCAAATGTGTGTATTTGTATTGAACATTAACAAACTTTGGAATTTTTTTTTCTCGAGTTTCAAAAATAACCCATCTCCCATAATCGATTATTAACGTCAGAAAATAATTTTTTGGTTTCCATCAATGCAAGGTAAGGTTTTAAGGTTCTTTTTCTAGAATTTGTAGATATGTAATTGTAGAAAAAAAGTTGTACAGTTTTTTTTAGAAATATGTACAAAATACATCAAAATATAATATTAAATCATTATATCAACTTGAATGGGAATTTGACTAACAAAACTTAAAATCATTAGATTGCAAAAGATATTCCTTTCGTTTCGGTTTTCCCGGTTCGCTAGCAACTTTGTTTACAATTCAAAAATTTATAGGGGAGAATGACGATACTTGATCCCTGGGGATACTTGATTCCTTAGCTATATCTCGAAACTGGAATGTCTTACAAAGATCAAATGTTCTAGAAAAATGTGCCAAAATGAGCAAAACAACAATGCTTATAGTTTAAAAAATTTTAACAAAATAATTGTTTGAGTAGTTGAACTTTGTTTGCAAAATTTCTAAAAATATAACTTGAAGATCTTTTTTCATCACTTTAAAATGTTCCTTATATGGGAAAATTATGAAAAAAATATTTGTTCCAATGTATCAATCGTTCGAGCGTAAAATGAACTTCATAATGCTATATTTTCAAAGCAATGGAAAACTCTCAACTTTTTTCAGAAATTTGTTTCTATAATATTGATTATGGGTACAATTGATCCCCTAGAGTTGGGTACAATTGATCCCCCTTCCAAACGGCATATTCTTCTTCTGAATTGATCGTTATGATTGCTGGTTACGAAATTACTAATATTTATCCAAAAGCTAATATTTATCGAACAATTGTCTTAAAAAAAGAGCAAAAATAATTTATTTTCTCTTAATTATAAAAAAAAATAGCGCCTTTAAGTATGCAATGTTATTAGCGTTGAGACAAAGTTATAGAATTTTCTTCTTATGTCTGCTATAAATTGTGAAATGAGAACAAGCATGACCAAAATAGTCAATTAACATTCTGTCTTGGGGTTTTGTTTGATTTTTATACAAGGATTAGGGCTTCCTGAATAAAAGATCAAGTCTTCAATAGGGGATCAAGTCTCCCCTAACTTCAGAAAAATTGCATTTTTTTTACTCCCACGAAAATGCTTCTAGTTTATCAACGGGTTCAAGTATTGTTCTAATTTTTGGAGCATAGAAATTTGAAGTTACAAGCTGTCAGAAAATGTTGAAGACGGCGAGTTGCTAAATTTTTCCAAAAAGATATGGTGCAAATAAGAAAAGGGGATCAAGTATCCCCACTCTCCCCTATGTATAAAATCCATATACATCCATAGAACTCAGTTGCATCTGATTTAGAATTTCCAACATGAAACAGCTTTCGTTTGCTACTGAATGCAAACAGCATTCAATAAAACTTACTGTCAAAATGTTCCAAAATCGAAAACGATTCCCCGGCGGCACCACGCCAGTGCAGCAGTGCAAACAAAACTAATTCAATCAATAACACTTAAGAGCACCGCACGATAGAGTTCTGGATCCGAAATTAAGTGAAATCAAATTCTATGTATGTAGATTGCAAACTCAAACAAACACTCTGTGCTGCCAACTAGTGGTAGTTTTTCGGGAGTGCCAGGAATCTCCCCTAAGCATAATCGGATTCTCGATTCAATATGCATGAAATCATCATCCTCCTGCTAGTTGGTTTGGTACCGTCTCTTTGGCCGTTGTTTGGCTCGCTGGTAAAAAGTTAGCTCGCTGTTTCGGAAGCGTCTCCACCACCTTCATAATACTAAGCTTAAAATCTCCTCCACCCCGACAGCTCGGCAAAGTTCCCTAGCTAGTTGTTCCGAAATGCTTGGGGCGTTCTCACGTGGCCTTTTCTCCAACGAGTTAGGAAAAATCCAAATCATACGAATTGAATTTGAGCCAACGATATGGTTTGGGGTTGAGCTTCCCGAAAATGAGCAACAAGCTGCACAATTTTCCACACCACTTCATAATCTCCAGCCAGCACGTTCTGTCTGCAATTGGCGCGAAGATTTTCGAAATCTGCTATTCCTGATAGCAAATCTGACGTTGAAGTCACAGCGCAACACAATTGAATCCGACAATTGGTCTCCGATCGTCCATTGCCGGAATCGTTTCGCTATCTTTTGGACAAAACCTCCGGCAAATGATATCGCATAACCGTTTGAATCACTTCAAACATAAATGCGGAGGAGTTTTATAGTGTTCCTCAAAGGCTCAATTTTTTTCCAACCAACCAAAGACGGAAAGCCAGAAATGAGCACTCATTTCCCAGGAACATAAAAGCGCAAAACCGTCGGCAAATCTCATCCAACATTAAAAATCATTAACTTGGGCAAACATTGGTCACAGCGATGCTTCTCAGTTGGTGAACACGAAAAAAAACAAACACGCCCTCTTGATAATGAGGGTGAATGTCATGCTTCGGAGTCGTCGGAAATTCTTACGCACCGGAGAACCGACCAATATTTGTTCACACACGCATCAACTTGGAGAAAACAAAAACGACGCTTGCCACAAAATGACGTTTCTACCTTACAGACCTGCAAGAAAGGAAACAAGTTGGCAAATATCATTACAAAGACCCTGAAGCTATGCAACTTGCAGAACGCAGCTGTAAAAAGATAAACTTACAAGCTCAAAGTGTAAGTACAAATGATCTTAAGTTAACTATTAAAAAGTTAAGACTAGAATTTGACGACATTGGAAATATCAAACAAATTTTTCAAATCCACTTTAATGAAAAAAAAAATCTTAACTTAAAGTTTCGAAACAAAACACGACAAGCAGACGAAAATTACAAAAATGACAAAAATGACAAAAATGACAAAAATGACAAAAATGACAAAAATGACAAAAATGACAAAAATGACAAAAATGACAAAAATTACAAAAATGACAAAAATGACAAAAATGACAAAAATGACAAAAATGACAAAAATGACAAAAATGACAAAAATGACAAAAATGACAAAAATGACAAAAATGACAAAAATGACAAAAATGACAAAAATGACAAAAATGACAAAAATGACAAAAATGACAAAAATGACAAAAATGACAAAAATGACAAAAATGACAAAAATGACAAAAATGACAAAAATGACAAAAATGACCAAAAATGACAAAAATGACAAAAATGACAAAAATGACAAAAATGACAAAAATGACAAAAATGACAAAAATGACCAAAAATGACAAAAATGACAAAAATGACAAAAATGACAAAAATGACAAAAATGACAAAAATGACAAAAATGACAAAAATGACAAAAATGACAAAAATGACAAAAATGACAAAAATGACAAAAATGACAAAAATGACAAAAATGACAAAAATGACAAAAATGACAAAAATGACAAAAATGACAAAAATGACAAAAATGACAAAAATGACAAAAATGACAAAAATGACAAAAATGACAAAAATGACAAAAATGACAAAAATGACAAAAATGACAAAAATGACAAAAATGACAAAAATGACAAAAATGACAAAAATGACAAAAATGACAAAAATGACAAAAATGACAAAAATGACAAAAATGACAAAAATGACAAAAATGACAAAAATGACAAAAATGACAAAAATGACAAAAATGACAAAAATGACAAAAATGACAAAAATGACAAAAATGACAAAAATGACAAAAATGACAAAAATGACAAAAATGACAAAAATGACAAAAATGACAAAAATGACAAAAATGACAAAAATGACAAAAATGACAAAAATGACAAAAATGACAAAAATGACAAAAATGACAAAAATGACAAAAATGACAAAAATGACAAAAATGACAAAAATGACAAAAATGACAAAAATGACAAAAATGACAAAAATGACAAAAATGACAAAAATGACAAAAATGACAAAAATGACAAAAATGACAAAAATGACAAAAATGACAAAAATGACAAAAATGACAAAAATGACAAAAATGACAAAAATGACAAAAATGACAAAAATGACAAAAATGACAAAAATGACAAAAATGACAAAAATGACAAAAATGACAAAAATGACAAAAATGACAAAAATGACAAAAATGACAAAAATGACAAAAATGACAAAAATGACAAAAATGACAAAAATGACAAAAATGACAAAAATGACAAAAATGACAAAAATGACAAAAATGACAAAAATGACAAAAATGACAAAAATGACAAAAATGACAAAAATGACAAAAATGACAAAAATGACAAAAATGACAAAAATGACAAAAATGACAAAAATGACAAAAATGACAAAAATGACAAAAATGACAAAAATGACAAAAATGACAAAAATGACAAAAATGACAAAAATGACAAAAATGACAAAAATGACAAAAATGACAAAAATGACAAAAATGACAAAAATGACAAAAATGACAAAAATGACAAAAATGACAAAAATGACAAAAATGACAAAAATGACAAAAATGACAAAAATGACAAAAATGACAAAAATGACAAAAATGACAAAAATGACAAAAATGACAAAAATGACAAAAATGACAAAAATGACAAAAATGACAAAAATGACAAAAATGACAAAAATGACAAAAATGACAAAAATGACAAAAATGACAAAAATGACAAAAATGACAAAAATGACAAAAATGACAAAAATGACAAAAATGACAAAAATGACAAAAATGACAAAAATGACAAAAATGACAAAAATGACAAAAATGACAAAAATGACAAAAATGACAAAAATGACAAAAATGACAAAAATGACAAAAATGACAAAAATGACAAAAATGACAAAAATGACAAAAATGACAAAAATGACAAAAATGACAAAAATGACAAAAATGACAAAAATGACAAAAATGACAAAAATGACAAAAATGACAAAAATGACAAAAATGACAAAAATGACAAAAATGACAAAAATGACAAAAATGACAAAAATGACAAAAATGACAAAAATGACAAAAATGACAAAAATGACAAAAATGACAAAAATGACAAAAATGACAAAAATGACAAAAATGACAAAAATGACAAAAATGACAAAAATGACAAAAATGACAAAAATGACAAAAATGACAAAAATGACAAAAATGACAAAAATGACAAAAATGACAAAAATGACAAAAATGACAAAAATGACAAAAATGACAAAAATGACAAAAATGACAAAAATGACAAAAATGACAAAAATGACAAAAATGACAAAAATGACAAAAATGACAAAAATGACAAAAATGACAAAAATGACAAAAATGACAAAAATGACAAAAATGACAAAAATGACAAAAATGACAAAAATGACAAAAATGACAAAAATGACAAAAATGACAAAAATGACAAAAATGACAAAAATGACAAAAATGACAAAAATGACAAAAATGACAAAAATGACAAAAATGACAAAAATGACAAAAATGACAAAAATGACAAAAATGACAAAAATGACAAAAATGACAAAAATGACAAAAATGACAAAAATGACAAAAATGACAAAAATGACAAAAATGACAAAAATGACAAAAATGACAAAAATGACAAAAATGACAAAAATGACAAAAATGACAAAAATGACAAAAATGACAAAAATGACAAAAATGACAAAAATGACAAAAATGACAAAAATGACAAAAATGACAAAAATGACAAAAATGACAAAAATGACAAAAATGACAAAAATGACAAAAATGACAAAAATGACAAAAATGACAAAAATGACAAAAATGACAAAAATGACAAAAATGACAAAAATGACAAAAATGACAAAAATGACCAAAAATGACAAAAATGACAAAAATGACAAAAATGACAAAAATGACAAAAATGACAAAAATGACAAAAATGACAAAAATGACTGTCGATAGCAGCAGCAGCAGGTAAGTATCGGGCAGGACCGAAGCAGCAGTAGCAGACCAGGTAAGTAACCCAGGAAATTAGCAGCGGTGGCAACAGCAACCTCAGGCAGGTAAGTATCACGTGGGTAAGTATTTCTCTTCGAAGCAATTCACTTAGTCCTTGGTTTCCACTTTCTAAACAACTTTATTCTTCATTTCTCCTTAACACTTTATTTGTTTATCTTCTTTCTTAACACTTTATTTTTCTCGATTTATCTTAACTTTATTTATTTACTTAACTCTAGACAAATAACTTCTAAACTTTAATCCGCGATAGGAGACACACTACTTTTTGATGTCACGTTGACGTGTTTGCTGTCACAAAGCTTGACGAAAGGCGAAATCCACACCGTGGGTTGGTCTTTTATAAACTGTTTCGCCCGGAAATTTATAATCGCAGGTACATTGTTCTTGCTGTGGCCCACTTAGCGTTCGATGATATCTTCAACGGGGGGTATCCTAATCTGACCCAACTCGTTTCACAACGAGATGGCGAAGAACACATTTTTCGTCTCACGAACATCCTGGCCCCTCCAGAAACGAGGTTTCTGGCATCACCGTGCAGCTTCTTGATTCATCGATTAATCGATGACGACGAGCTCCGCTTGCCGTGGGTTGTCCCTCTTCTAGCTGATGTCGACGAAACAGCCTCGTTGACATCTAGAACGTCATCCTTCATGGTAGTAGTAGTATGTTGATGTTTTACCTCAGGAACATAAATATTGCTCTGCAAAATTTGAGACCCGGAAGCAAAATTTTCGAAAAAATAAATTTATTGGACAGGTTCTTACCTTGTCGCAATTTAAATGCGCCTTGTATAAAATAAGATTCATCAGCATTCCGAGCAGCTCTACTTGTCGTCCGTGGTGTTCAGCTGACCCGTTTTGTCGTCGTTCTGGATTTGATGTGGTGCAATAGGAAGCAAACATATTTTCTGGACACAGCGAGTTGTTTTTGCCTTCGGTGTTTGCAGCGAAACTACTCTGATGATACCGTCGCTCCCAGGATGAACATCGATTATTCGGGCTGTTGGCCATCGCATTGGAGGAGTATTCTCGTCCCGGAGGAGAACTAATTGGCCTGGTTGGAAAGTGACTGGTGGACGGAACCATTTCGTTCTGGGTTGCAAGGTGGACAGATACTCCAAGTGCCACCGTTTCCAAATATCTTGGATGATTTTTTGAACTTTTTGCCACTGTTTGAGTCTGTCGTAATTGATGTCAGAAAAGTCTCTGTCGGGAACTGCCTTGAGGGCTGAGCCAGTCAGGAAGTGACCAGGGGTGAGGGGGTCAAAATCCGAGGGATCGTCGCTGAGAGGAACTAATGGTCGCGAATTAAGGCAACATTCAATTTGACAAAGTAACGTTTCCATATCGTCATAGGGTAAGGAGCGTGTTCCCAACACGCGAATAAAATGTTTTTGTGCCGACTGGACCGCTGCCTCCCACAGCCCACCGAAATGAGAGGCTTTCGGCGGGTTGAAGTGCCAACGAATCTGCATTTCTGAACAGCTTTTGGACACCTCGGCTCGATGATTCTCAGAACGAAGAAGACGTTTGATTTCGTTCTTTGCTCCCACAAAATTCGTCCCGTTGTCGCTGTATACATCAGTGCACAGCCCTCGGCGAGCGACGAATCTTTTGAAGGCTTGCAGGAACTTGATGGTGGTCAGATCTGGAACGAGCTCCAGATGAACGGCCTTCGTGCTGAAGCATATGAATACTGCTACGAAAGCCTTCCTTGGTGATGCTCTCCGGTGTGGTGGTTGCAGTAATATTGGACCCCAATAGTCCACTCCAGTGACTGTGAACGGTCGGGTGGCAGTGACGCGCGATCGTGGCAACTCTCCCATGAATTGCTGCACCATTGTTGGTTTGGCTTTGAAGCATTGCAAGCACTTGTGCACCACCTTTTTCGTTAAGCTTCTGGCCCCTATGATCCAGAAGCGTAGTCGAATGATGGTAAGTAGAAGCGTGGGTGCTGCGTGCAAGTGTTTGCGATGTAAGTTTTCGACTAAGAGAGCGGTAATTTGGTGAGATGATGGCAAGATGATTTGATGTTGAGTATCGTAGTTTTTATTGGAATTTGCTAATCGTCCACCCACGCGTAGAAGTTGATCGGGGCCCAGGAAAGGACTGAACCATTTCAGTCGGGATTTGGGGGATATTGGTTGATCTTTTCGAAGATTATTGAGATCTTGTTCGTAAGTTTGCTGCTGAACTAATCGAAAAAGAGTTTTTTCTGCTTCGTTGATTTCTTCCACCGACAGAACACAGTTGAGGATTCTTTTGGTTGAAGGTAGTCGAAATATTTTCGCTGGCCGTTGACAGAAAGCGGTAACTCGGAGGAGATGCTGGTAGCTACTGAATCGTTTGACCAAATCATCTACAAACGAGGGCTCAGGGGAACATAATGTGGTCGTCATAGATGATTTTCGCTGTTCTTGTAACACGTCAGTTGAATTTTCGGGTTGAGCAGTAATAGATGGCCACGCATCTCGTTCTTCCTTTAGCCAAGCCGGTCCGTGCCACCAGATGTCACATGAAAGAAGTTCTTCTGGCGGTATTCCTCTCGAAACATGGTCTGCTGGGTTTTCGCTGCCGGGCACGTGATTCCAGTGGGAGTTGATTGTGGCGAGTTGAATTTTGGAGACTCGATTGGCAACAAAATTTGCCCATGTTGACGGTGAACAATTCAACCATGCGAGGACGGTGGTAGAATCGACCCAGAAAAAGGTGGGACAGTTTAGCTGAGTGGATGAGCAGATTTTGGTGTACAATTCGGCGGCATGGAGCGCACCACAAAGTTCGAGTCGTGGTATACTTATTCGCTTGAGGGGGGCAACCTTTGAACGAGAAGTCAGCAATGCTACGCGAACACAACCAACATTGTCGCGTGATCGCACATACGCACAAGCTCCGTATGCTCGTTCTGATGCGTCTGAGAATATGTGCAGTTCAATTGATGTTGCGTTTGGAAAAACTACACAGCGTGGGATTCTGAGATGTTCTAGAAGTGGCAATTTGAAGTAAAAGATGTTCCATTTTTTCGAAAGAGCTTCCGGTAGAGGATCGTCCCAGTTCAGAGTGTTGTCTTTTTCGTCCTTCAAAGTCCACAGAGATTGCATGAACAGTTTGGCGCTAACAATAACGGGACCCAAAAGCCCTAGTGGGTCGAAGATTTTGAGCAATTCTGGATAAGGCAATTCGTTTGGTTAAGACAAAATTCTCCGGGTCGCAAGAGAGATGAATCTTGTAACGCAAATGATCCTCGGATGGATCCCCAATTCAAACCTAAGGTTTTAATACATGATTCCCGATCTAAATCCACTGATGATTGTATTGCACGATTTTCCATCGGTACCTCGTCGATTACAGCTGTTGAATTAGACCCAAATTTTCGTAATTCGAAACCGCCAAGCTTGCAAAGTTCCTCCAGCTCCTTCCGAAGGTTCCTTACTTCGTCGATGTTCTGGCCACCCGAAAAAAGATCGTCCATGTAGAAATCTCTTTGCAGAATTTTGGCAGCGGAAGGGAATCTATGTTGCTCATCCTTTGCCAATTGCTTTAGTACTCTTGTCGCGAGGAAGGGCGCACAAGCAGTACCATAGGTAACGGTTTTCAGTTCGTAGGTGCTTAGTGGTTCGTCGTCATGATTCCTCCAGACAATTCTCTGCAATGGTGTATCTCTGTTATCGACAAGGATTTGCCGATACATCTGTTTTATGTCCGCAATCAACATAACGGGATGCATTCGGGAACGTGTAATGATGGCGCGCAAATCGTCTTGGATAATAGGGCCGACCATAACAGCGTCGTTGAGAGAGTAACCGGTGGCGGATTTGCACGACGCATCGAAGACGACTCTCAGCTTCGTGATTGAACTGCTCTTTCGTATAACAGCATGATGTGGGAGGTGATAGGATTGAGTCTGCGTGCCGGTGATGAATGAAATCTTCTGCATGTGTTTGAGATCTTCATATTCATTCATGAAATCTCGATACTGTTGATGGAGAGTCTCGTTGCGTTTGATTTTACCTTCTAGCAAATGAAATCGTCTGACTGCTGACTTGCGGTTGTCTCCTAGGTTGCTGAGTATGATTTCACGAGTGGGCAGGCGGACAATGTAGCGACCTTCATCAGTCCGGGCAACGGTTTCTGCAAAATGGTTCTCGCAAGCGGCTTCGTCCACTGATGGTCCTGGTTTGGCGTCATCCTCTTCGATTTCCCAAAAGCGCTCGAGGAATCTATGAAGCTCGCTGATAGTGGCTACGTTGGAAACAATCGGTGTGATCGGCTGACTGAAGGAAGTCTTTCCAGTAACTATCCACCCCAGCTCAGATTTGACAAGGACAGGAAGGGTTGTTCCGAGGGAAATTCGTTCACGGTATTTGAATAATTCGAAGAATATTTCCGCTCCAATGACAACATCGATAGGGCCTGGACGGTTGAATGATGGATCGGCAAGTTCGACATCGGTTGGTAGGTCCCAAGTAGAAACGTCGATAGCCGCAGATGGGAGTTCGACGGTAAGTTTAGGCAATACTAAGAATTCAGTCATGGAAGCATAGTCATTGAAGCGGGAACGAATAGTCGCGCGAAGTTTGTATTTGGCGTATGTTGCACAGTGGCCTATACCAGCAATGGGGAGAGAAATTTTCGATCGATTAACCTTCATAGCCTGCGAGAGAGCATCCGTTATGAAGCAGCATTCACTGCCGGAATCTAAGAGCGCGCGAGCGGCGTGGACTCTTCCACTATCATCGACCAATTGGATAACAGCTGTAGCTAGAACTACTTTCAGTAGCTTCCCGTTGTTGATTGAAGTAGTTGTAGCTTGAATGAGAGAAGCGGCAGCGGATGTGGTTGGTTCAGGTTGATGTGTGTCTACCGGGTTGGGAGAGATTCGCTCAGGTTTAGAGTCTGGCTTGGGATGATCCTTGAAGCAAAGTTGAGTGTGATGATGACCATTACATTTTCGACAGGTGCTCGTAGATGGACAGTTTCGTGACATGTGCCCTTTCCGCAAACAATTTCGGCACAACTGATGACGTCTCACTTCCTGCTCCTTGTCCTCGATCTTCATGTGTGAGAACTGAGAGCACTTGTAAAGTGGGTGGTTCTCCGAACAAATGATGCACTTGCGTGTGAAGGTTTGCATTGCACCGAGACTGGATACGGACTTTGGGTTAGACTTTCTAGGTGGATTTTGAGTTAAACCTTCAGGAATTTTGTTTCCGATACTCTGCAAGACCGTTACTCTTCGCTGAATGAATGCGACCAAATCTTGGAAAGAAATTGTGTTGCGTGCCGAAGAAAAATCCTCCCAATCTCGTCTGGTGGTAGGATCGAGTCGAATGCTCAACATACGAATGAGCATAACATCCCAGTATTGAGTTTTCTCCCCAAGTTGATTCAAAATCTTTACCGTTGCTTCAAAGTTTTCCACCAAAGAATGTAGATCTGTTGCGGATTCACGTTTTAATGCAGTAAACTCGAAAAGTGCGTCGATGTATGACTGTTTTAAACGCGCTGGGTTTTGGAAATGGTCGACTAACAGATTCCAGGCCACTGGATAGTTATTCGCACTAATAGGTATCGATTGAATCAATTTCAAAGCATCGCCAGTGAGAGAAGAACGCAGGTAGTAAAACTTCTGGATGGTAGAAATCTCTGTCGATGCGTGGACGAGCGAGACAAAAAGGTCGTGGAAGTTGAGCCAACATTCTAAATTTCCGTTGAACACTGGGATTTTAACATCGGGAAGACGTATATGAGGGTATCTCCCGGGGAAATTCGTCGACAAATTAGAACTAGAGGCTGCTACAGGATCAGGGGCTTTATTTACTGCCAGGAGAAAACCTTTCACCCGGTAGTAATTGGTTTCAAATTCCGCACGTTGTTTCAGTAATTGATCAATAGAAGGATTATCGAGATTGTCGCAGACTTCAAGTTCACTTTGCACGTTGGTGAAGTCGTTCCAAATGGTCCCCAGGTGTTCGATTCGTACTGGAACTTCCATTTCGTGTTGTTCCTCCTCGTATTCGTCAACGAACGTTTTAATCAAATTAAACGATACCAAGATGCTTCTCAGCCGTTGCTTGAGAGCTTTTAACTTACGTTCCGCGGCCATTCTGGAACAAATAATGACCCGGTAGCACAAAACGATATAAGTAGCAGTTATAGGAACCCTAATTACCTTTTGTAGGCAATTCAATGCCTTGTATAGTAGATTATCTCAGCAAACAGGAACTATGTTGACCTTTCGAAACTCGTGGTTACGTAGTAGAAAGATTCACCGGATGGAACTCGGAGTTCGACGAGCGCCAGGACATCCGGTTCGAAGGACCATATGTCGATAGCAGCAGCAGCAGGTAAGTATCGGGCAGGACCGAAGCAGCAGTAGCAGACCAGGTAAGTAACCCAGGAAATTAGCAGCGGTGGCAACAGCAACCTCAGGCAGGTAAGTATCACGTGGGTAAGTATTTCTCTTCGAAGCAATTCACTTAGTCCTTGGTTTCCACTTTCTAAACAACTTTATTCTTCATTTCTCCTTAACACTTTATTTGTTTATCTTCTTTCTTAACACTTTATTTTTCTCGATTTATCTTAACTTTATTTATTTACTTAACTCTAGACAAATAACTTCTAAACTTTAATCCGCGATAGGAGACACACTACTTTTTGATGTCACGTTGACGTGTTTGCTGTCACAAAGCTTGACGAAAGGCGAAATCCACACCGTGGGTTGGTCTTTTATAAACTGTTTCGCCCGGAAATTTATAATCGCAGGTACATTGTTCTTGCTGTGGCCCACTTAGCGTTCGATGATATCTTCAACGGGGGGTATCCTAATCTGACCCAACTCGTTTCACAACGAGATGGCGAAGAACACATTTTTCGTCTCACGAACAATGACAAAAATGACCAAAAATGACAAAAATGACAAAAAATGACAAAAATGACAAAAATGACAAAAATGACAAAAATGACAAAAATGACAAAAATGACAAAAATGACAAAATGACAAAAATGACAAAAATGACAAAAATGACAAAAATGACAAAAATGACAAAAATGACAAAAATGACAAAAATGACAAAAATGACAAAAATGACAAAAATGACAAAAATGACAAAAATGACAAAAATGACAAAAATGACAAAAATGACAAAAATGACAAAAATGACAAAAATGACAAAAATGACAAAAATGACAAAAATGACAAAAATGACAAAAATGACAAAAATGACAAAAATGACAAAAATGACAAAAATGACAAAAATGACAAAAATGACAAAAATGACAAAATGACAAAAATGACAAAAATGACAAAAATGACAAAAAATGACAAAAATGACAAAAATGACAAAAATGACAAAAAATGACAAAAATGACAAAAATGACAAAATGACAAAAATGACAAAAATGACAAAAATGACATAAATGACAAAAATGACAAAAATGACAAAAATGACAAAAATGACAAAAATGACAAAAATGACAAAAATGACAAAAATGACAAAAATGACAAAAATGACAAAAATGACAAAAATGACAAAAATGACAATAATGACAAAAATGACAAAAATGACAAAAATGACAAAAATGACAAAAATGACAAAAATGACAAAAATGACAAAATGACAAAAATGACAAAAATGACAAAAATGACAAAAATGACAAAAATGACAAAAATGACAAAAATGACAAAAATGACAAAAATGACAAAAATGACAAAAATGACAAAAATGACAAAAATGACAAAAATGACAAAAATGACAAAAATGACAAAAATGACAAAAATGACAAAAATGACAAAAATGACAAAAATGACAAAAATGACAAAAATGACAAAAATGACAAAAATGACAAAAATGACAAAAATGACAAAAATGACAAAAATGACAAAAATGACAAAAATGACAAAAATGACAAAAATGACAAAAATGACAAAAATGACAAAAATGACAAAAATGACAAAAATGACAAAAATGACAAAATGACAAAATGACAAAAATGACAAAAATGACAAAAATGACAAAAATGACAAAAATGACAAAATGACAAAAATGACAAAAATGACAAAAATGACAAAAATGACAAAAATGACAAAAATGACAAAAATGACAAAAATGACAAAAATGACAAAAATGACAAAAATGACAAAAATGACAAAAATGACAAAAATGACAAAAATGACAAAAATGACAAAAATGACAAAAATGACAAAAATGACAAAAATGACAAAAATGACAAAAATGACAAAAATGACAAAAATGACAAAAATGACAAAAATGACAAAATGACAAAAATGACAAAAATGACAAAAATGACAAAAATGACAAAAATGACAAAAATGACAAAAATGACAAAAATGACAAAAATGACAAAAATGACAAAAATGACAAAAATGACAAAAATGACAAAAATGACAAAAATGACAAAAATGACAAAAATGACAAAAATGACAAAAATGACAAAAATGACAAAAATGACAAAAATGACAAAAATGACAAAAATGACAAAAATGACAAAAATGACAAAAATGACAAAAATGACAAAAATGACAAAAATGACAAAAATGACAAAAATGACAAAAATGACAAAAATGACAAAAATGACAAAAATGACAAAAATGACAAAAATGACAAAAATGACAAAAATGACAAAAATGACAAAAATGACAAAAATGACAAAAATGACAAAACTAAAAACATCATCAATTTTGAAGCATTATCATTGGGAGGTTTTAGATTGAAATTCATTTCAAATAGCATATTTCTAAATAATATTTTTAGAAAATTTACCAAATTTCGTGATTAATTTTCTTTTAACCTTTCAACTTTTTCGATGATTTCATCTCTTCCCCTTCAGGAAAATTTCCATTCCCAAAGTTAAAAATACTTAATAAGGTCGTCCAAACAATGATCCAAGTCGGCAATAAGGTCATAAAAAATGATGTTAATTTTCTAGCTCAACAAGTTTATCCCCAAATTTTGTAACCTTCAACCTTCGAAACAGAAAAAAGGGAAGCAACAAAAAAAAAACCCACGCAGTAAAAATAAGGTCACCATGTCACACCTGTAACCGGAAGGTTAAACACCCACTTTTGGGATTATTTTGGTAGCACCGTGTTTTTTCTCCTGTTTTTTTTTTTTCACTCCAATTTCAATTCATTCCATTTCTAAGGCTGGTATGTTGGCACAAGTTGTTGTCCGGTTTGTGAAAATATAAAAATTACCATCTTACGACGAGTGGCTCCAGAGAGCTGAAATTTGCCCCTCGCGAACTGTTTTTTGAAGTAGCCCAAAACAGAAACAGGGAACATTTTTATTGAGCTGGGAGAGGTGGAGGATTTTTAAACAGGATTTTTTTTTTCTCGTAGAAAGGTGAAAGTCCATTGCGGAAAAAAATGTGTTCTGCGGCCTTGTTTGAACACAATGGATAAACTTGAAGGAATGGCTTCGTAAGTTTTTGAGTGTACGCCTTCTGGTATTTTCAATTTGATCTTTTTAAGCAGAATTTTTTTTACTGAGCATCGACTTTATGAATTTTATCTTTAATGTTTTTGATATTATTTTTACTTCTTAATATTTTTTCAAATTCAAGAGGAAATATGGAATTAAAATACCGGTTGAAGACTTCGTCTGAATATTTTTTGTTTCCTGCCATTGATATCGAAACTATATATTGAATGGTTTATCATAAATACATGACAAGATAATCTTAACCCAGAATAATCCTCCACCTACCAGCAATCAACAAACGTGATATGGTAATTAAATAAATGTCGTAGATATTCAAACATCTATTAATGCAATTTTCACTCAATTACTATTGGCACTTCATAAACAAAATGCCAAACGAGCTGGAAAAAAGACAACAAAAGTATCAACAAACACCCCATCTGTTCGACTGAAAATGGAAAAAAGTAGTTTTACGGCTTAATGAAATCATCAATAAATGGGACAGAAAAAAATATCACCAGCAAATGCTTTCGGATTGTTCAAATTCACCGGTCTGAAATTTCACCAGTGATGGCGAAGAGATGAAATGAAAAATGAAAATAAAAAAATGCGGCAAAACAAAAACAGGCGGCAATTAAATTGAGGTCAACATGATTCCCACATCGTCTCGTTGGAATATTGGGCGGATGTTTGGGGGAGGAAAAGAAGCTGTCCATTGGGAGTGAAAATCAAATATCAATTATCATTAGTGTCGAAATAATCAAATTAATCGTTATTGTACACTGATGGTGATTGGGTATGACTTTATTTTTTGTTCATTCATTCACCGGTTGTTTGCAATCAGGTCTTTTAAACCGGTTGATGGAATTTTTGCCCAATCGAAATGTTCGCCAAAGCTTTTTGGGGAGGATTTTCATGAGGCATTTCTTTTATAAACAACAATTATGAGAGTCAATCACTTCAAAGATGCCATGGAGAGAACCATGCATAACAATATCTAGAAATATTACGGGGAGTCCTGTTGGTACTTAATCAGAAATTTCGTACACAAATCTCACATGAAAAGATATTTATAACTATAACTCCTGAATTTTTCAGTGAAAGAGAGTGCATTTTTTGTCTACTACTCTCCCCTAGTCCTAAACTGTGCACCCATTTGCCGCTACTCAATATATTTAGTGTACTTTTGACCCGTTTTTGGTGGAAATTATTTAAAATTTGATCCACCTACCGCTCATTTTCAACACCTTTCATTTTATTTCAATCTTCTTTCCGTATATAATCTTCCAAATCTTAAATATTTTTTCACGAAAAATTTAACATTTTATAAAATAAATTTACAGTGATTAACTCATAATTTTAAATATTTGTTTTTAAACACTTTAAGCACATATGTCAACAGCATCAAAGTGGAGGTAACGGGAAAAAGAAATCTGAAAATAATGAAAAACTAATGGTATTGGCTGAAAGCTCATTTCTTAGGAAGATTTCAAGTTTCTGGAATTGTACGTTATTTAAAAAGTATCTTTATTTTTATCTGAATCGTATCGTTAACTGCAATGTAAAATTAGGATTCTATTCAGCTCATAATCGTTCACTTATACTGCCGGAGAAGAACTGGCGGAAAAAGGGAGCAGAAAAAGCGCGAGCGGGAGCAATCCGAACGCCAGTTGATAGCTGAAGCAGAGCAGGCACTACGGACTAAGCAACTGCAGGAAGAAGTGGAGATGAAGCAGTTGGAACAAAGGATAAGGAAAAAATCGCTTGATAAACGGAACCAGATCGTCAAGGGGTTATGACCAGCAGCCTTGGTGGTTCAGTTTCGGGATCTTTCGTTAGCTCCAGTCGTGATTCAAGATCCAAAATCCAAAGTTGGTTGGACAGATCAGCTTCGGGGCAAAAGGAAGAATTGATAACGGATATAGGCCTCCAGGTTTCTTCCATATCCACAGTTCAACGTTTGGAAATATTGGTCTGCCCCAAGCTCCCTATTCCTACGGACAACTCTTTTTTAAGATCCCATATACTCAACCCAAAATCTCCAGTTTCAGACGTCCAAAACCAACCGTTAGCTCAACGCATCAGACTTTCCCAAGAAAAAAAGCCACTCGTCAGGTTCTGGGAAGAGATCATCCTTCATTCGACGGAATCCCGGAAGAGTGGCCAATCTGCGGGTTCACGGATACAGAAAACATGCTCCGGCTGCAAAAATGTTTGCGTGACCCAGCATATGAGTCCGTTAAAAGCCGACTTTATCGTCCCTCGGGTGTGCCACTGGTTATATCGACATGACGGATGCTTTTTGGTCGACCTGAGCTTGTAATAAAATCGTTGTTGGGAATAATTCGACAGGTTCCAGCGCCGAAATGAGAGTGACTAGATACTCTAATGCAGTTTGCCCTAATTAGCAGTGTTCTGGAACGAGCAGGTGAAATTGAACCATCCTATTGAACCAAAAGGGCCCAGTAGTACACCGCCATGCTGCTTGCTTTAACGGCAGCTAAGTGTGCCAAAATACATCGGGCATCATCGGTTTCGAAGACGATAACACAGGGTCGAGCCAAAGTTGATCCTTGGATCGATCTCTTTTCCCGACCAACCAACAGAAGCGAAGGTTCACCTTATTAGAGGCCGAGATTGGCCAGTGTAAGTGCCAGAATGGGCGAGTCAGAGGCCATAAGGGTCAAAAGTACTGTGTGTTAGAAGTCCTCCTAGTTTGTAAAATAATTGTTAGATAATACAGTACACTATTTGTATCGTTTGTTTGAATGAGTGAGTTTAATTCCTAAGAGAAATATCTGATGCTATAGCTGAATCCGTCAGGGACGATCCTGAACATTTTTGGTCCATTCGAGCCAGATAGGCTAGTGAAAAAATTGGATATTTTAGACAGTCCAGTATTGGTTTTTTGCACCTATTTCTAGTGCCGGACATTTTGTGTGGCTGGGACGCTCCAATTGTATTTTGGACGCGCACAAGACAATTCAAGCGCTATCATCGAGGAGGGTCGCCATCGCGGATTCCTAATTGCATCGGACGCCAGTGATTGGGCCTAGCGACGTGGACGAGCCAGTGGATCCCAAGACGAGTTGACGAATTCTGGAGCACTTTGTGAATAATCGGACGGATTATTGGACAGTTTAGGGTAGATATCGGAAATAAGGCGCATGTCTGTGGTTGTTGGTCTGTGCTTTGGTTTTGGGATTGTGGCTGAAAATAATGATTTGAAATTTTTAATGTATTTGGGTAGTTGATTCATACTTTGTGCAATTCCTTGAGGTATTCGATACTCTCGTTTTCGAATTGTTGACACACTTTGGCTGTCAAGTCGCGATTTACCTGTTTAGGTGGATTTTAAGAAACGTTGAGCGAGTTGAGTCAGTTTTTCGGTAATCTGAAATTCGTCAGATTGTGTTTGGATTCAAGTGAATCGAATAAGTCAGATTGTGTTGGATAAGCGAATCAAATTGGGGATTCAATCAGATTGTGTTTGAATCTAAGTGAATTAAATTGGTGATTCCGTCAGTTTTGTGTCGGATCGGAATTATTGGTAGAATTCCTATTGGCTAAATTAAGAAAAGTGATATCTCAGACAATTCGACTTGCTCTGCGATTGTGTGAGATTTTGGTGATATTACTCGCCAAGTTTGCTGTGAATTTTAGAATTAAGTAATGAGTTTCATCAAAATGGAGGATAACAGCATCTTGAAAAAGCAAGAGCGCCAGTTGCGGGCTTCTATGAAGGGAGTCGCCAATTTTGTCAGAGATTACAAGCCAGAGCTGCATGAGAGCCAAGTAGAAGTCAGATTGAGTCTGTTAGAGTCGACGATCAAGAAATACTATCTGGTAAGTCAAAAAATTGAAGTACATTTGGATGTAGCAGACAGTGATGGTGAGAAAGAGGATGCAAAGGAGTCAGAGGCTGCTAAGAAACGGAGATTGCAGAAGCAGGCTACGGAGCGCGAAGCCAAATTCGACGAGAAAACGCTGGAGGTCGAAGAGCAGTACTGCACCCTAAAAGCAGCACTCCTTGCGCTACCTCCGAGGAAGGTTGAGGTCTTAAGTGCGTCTGGATCTGTAGAACGAGCTGATACCATATCCCGTGTCAAACTTCCGGACATCAAGCTGCCAGTTTTCGACGGAAAACTTCGAGATTGGATTCCGTTCCAAGATAGGCGAGGACACAGAGAAGTGGTCGGTAATTCTGGCCTACATGGTTTGCGCTCGCCTAGATTCGGTTACCCTTCGTCAGTGGGAGAGCCATTACAACTCTAAGGAAGTACCGACACACCAGAAAGTGATGGACTTCATGAGAGATCAAGCGTTGGTTCTCCAATCGATAGCACCGAATAAAGCTGAAGACATCGAAAGTCGTCGCTATCGTACAACAGTTCACACCACATCGAGAATCCAGAACAACTGTGTGTTCTGTGGTAATTCGTTCCATCCAGCATCTACGTGCAGCAAGTTCCGAGCAATGTCAGTGCCCCAGCGCATTGGAGTAGTCAAGATGAAGCGGCTCTGCATCAATTTTTTGGGTACTGGTCATTTTATCGATCGTTGTAGCAGAAGTCCATGTCGTGGGTGCAACAGAAAACACCATTCGATGTTGCATAACAGTTTTTCGAGTCAGAGCTCCGTTTCACAAAACCAGTTGACAGTCAACAGTCGATCGTATCGGAATGATAATTTCCCAGGACCTTCTGGGCAAGGTCATGAACACACTTCGATTAGACAGAATCAACTCTTGAAAACGCAGGTTTCAGTGGTGGAATAGAGTTATCTTTATTCATGTTTCGTCTATGAGGTCACTAGATTACAACTATATTAATTAGCGATAGCTAATTGTCACTTCCACATCTTATATTCCCTAACCGGGAAAATACTCATTTCTCAATGAGTACTTTGATATTCTTACCCAGAATATCTGGCAACACTGTTGTGTTACCACGAACCCAATTTGTGTTGTCTCGCTTGACCGTGTGATGATGTACACATTTATACCGTGTTTACCATCATCAGCTGTCATCTTCAATCATCACCGCTATTGTTTCAATTGCGAATTGACTCAAAGCATGCGGAACCAAAACAAACTGTTTTGGTTCTGCTCGTGGGAGCAGAAGTTGCTGCTTGCTGCTAGCAAAGAAAACCGTAAGTTTCAACATCAACAAAGTCTACCTTCGCACACAAATCCTCAAGCACCAGAGAATTCCACTAATTCCTACCCCGTAATACAAAAACACATTCGCCACACTCAACCACAACACACCACAGACAATTCTTTTACGATTACTGCGGCACCAAGGCCGGAATGCGCTGAATTTCGTTCGCCTCGAGTTTTGATGTCAACCGCTGTAGTGCGGGTTGAAGATCGTTTTGGTAACCATACGTTTGCGAGAACATTGTAAGATTCGTGTTCTGAATATTGCTATGTCCAAGCTATTGGAAATGAGTCAGTTAAATCGAATGAGTCAGTTGAGGCAAGAGTTCGGCCTCGTGTGCCAGAAATTTCTGTATTTTCGGAAGATATTATAACGACTTTTGTTTTGCGTTCAGAAACCCAGCAAATTCGTTTTACTTCGCCTTGTCCGTGGCTATTCGGCTTTAAACTCTAATGAAGATCTTTTTTTCAAAATGAGCCTCGTATCATTTGTTGTTTAAGCCCGGCTAAAGCACTCTGTACGCTGTTAAGGTACTCATAATTTTAAATAGCGCAAATAATAAGACTTATTTCGCATGTTCATGCAGTCGCCTATTATTTCAAGCAAATCCACTTATTCCTAGATTTTACTTAATTGCTACTTACAAACTAAACAAATATTGAGATCGTAGTGACACACAGTTAATAATTTACCAGAAGCGTTTCTTTGCTTCCTGGTTTCCATTCGAATTCGCTAGACTGCGATTTAGATCACTGCTGGATGATGATGATTCACTGCAAGCGCGCTAGTGGTTCTTCGCATGCATCGGCATGCTGTTTGTTCGATCACGCTGGTAGATGATGATTCACTGCAGTTAGTGCGCTAGTGGTTCCTCACGTGCATCGGCATGCTGCTAGTTAGATCTCGCTGGTAGATGATTCACTGCAATTAGCGCGCTAGTGATTCTTCACATGCATCGGCATGCTGCTAGTTGGATCTTGCTGGTAGACGATGGTTCACTGCAACTAGCGCGCTAGTGGTTCTTCACATGCATCGGCATGCTGCTTGTCCGATCTCGCTGATAGATTTTAGTACGCTCCTTCGATTTTCCGTCTCCCACTGCAAGGTGGTGATTCGCAGGACACTCACTTACACCGCGCACCAATTCGATTGCTCCGGTGAGCATCGACAGTTTGCATGCACTGTGTCGGCATGCACAAACATTCCGATGATCGTTTGCCGATTGTCTTTGCACAATATTATCCGTTGCTCGACTGCACAAAATGTAGATGGCAAATCCCGAAATGCACTTTTATAATTTCGTTCTTCTTCCATTCAACGGTGACACATGCAGCCACTCGATTTCTCCTTCGTCCCAACATGCATTTGGTTACATGCACTTCGAGGATTTCAGCGTCGCAGAAACTCGACTTTTCAACTCGAATTCTTCAAGAGGGGATCGAGCTTCCAAAAACGGCCTTCGCGAAGAAGGCCGTTGGCATGCACGGAGCTCGAATCGGTGTTCAAAACGTGGCAATGGGGCCTTTTCTTAGTTGCCCTTCCGTTGTCGTCTCAATGTGAGATTTCTCGCAGGTCACGAGCAATATTCTGCTCACCGATCGGTAGATTCACGCAGGAGGCCGTTTGCATGCACGGAGCTCTGCTCAGTATGATCAATATTCTCGGTATACTTCGGTGCTTCTGGTGTTTTCGTTTAGGTCGGGGGCCCGCGACATGCACCACGAGGAACACGAAGTATAATCTCGCCGAATAGTTGATAGGCACTGTTGTGTGTTAATACACAAATCTTTACGCCGAGGAATAACAAAATTGTTTTATGCGGAACAGCGGATCTTATCGATGGCCCGCGAAATAACTTTGCCGCGATATAGCGATAGATCTCTCTATAACTAGAGATAAACTCCGGCCTTTCGAGTCTGTGTGCACTACCGATCTAATGCCGGAAATTCACATCCGAGAGCTGATTAGGCATCGACCAAAAAATTATTCTGCTGGTTTTCGATTTCAAGCCAGTTAGATGTCTTTCCGATTACTTATGCCATAAAATGCTGTTAGCCTAGGCTAAATTGTAATAATATGAGCCCAAGTAACAATTTTAGCTTTATTATGGTCAGCAAAATATCGTTTGGACTATCGCATTAATCTTCATAAAAAGCTAAAGCGCATTTTATAACATCACCTGGACTCTTATAAAGCCAAAATCAGGCTATTTGGCCCTACCCTAGAAACGTCATCAAGACATCTAATTGTTGGTCATCAATGTTGGTCACCAAAGCTTTTAAAAAGCTATTATTAAACATGTTAGAAATTTTTGTTTTTTTTCGGTTCTGTCAGTTCTCGGAGTTTTTTTTAATTTTTCCAGCAACCATAATGGTTGATGAATGATGATTGCATTATTCAGATATGATCTGGTAAAATTAATAGCTAAAAAAACCAATGTTTTAACCATATATTGAGCGTCTTTTCTACTGCCAGTCAAGATTTTAGGTAAAATGTATATGAAATAGTATCTTAAAATAAATGCGCCTCGTCAAATCTGATGGTCAATCATGATGGAATTGATGGAAAAAGGCCTGAAAAAATATTTTCCAATGCTTGTATGTGAATCCATCAACATGGCGTCATTTTGTGCCCTTCGATTTTGCAACCAACATGGCGTGAGTCAATTCATTGTTTTATTATGGTTTAATGATGACCCCAAAAAAAGCTACGATTTGACGTTTCTCTCGCAAGCCAACCAATTACACGCTAAGGTTTAGTTCTTCATTTCTGAGTTGTTAATCATTAGTACAGTAAATGAGGACAGACTTTTTGAATGAAAAGAGATTGGTTTTGAATGACCCGTGGAATAAATCATGAGTCAAATTTCGTTGTCTGACGCCATCTTGAAATCCAAGATGGCGGCTTCCGCTGAACTTTAAAATGGTGTAAATGACTTGAAATCGCATGAAACCCCAACAAAATGGGTATCGGGTGAAAGGGCTAAACGAGTAGAAGTTGAATTTCACTATCAGACGCCATCTTGAAATCCAAGATGGCGGCATCCGCTCAACTTTTAATGCTTAATGCTGACAAAAAGTCGCATTAAACCACCACTATACGGGTATTGGGTGAAAGGGCTAAACTAGAAGTCGATTTTTTTCTTTCCGACGCCATCTCGAAATCCAAGATGGCAGCTTCCACTGAATTTAAAATACTGTTAATCAATGAAAATCGCTTGAACACAACTTTTTTTCACGTAATACTACTACTATTTTAAGACAATTTAGATCATTTTAAATCACTTTTATTATTTTTTCATTATGTTTCTAATGCATTTAGCACTTTTCTTGTTTTGTTTATAGTTTTTGTTTTTTTTTGCCATTTATGTAATTCTATTATTCCTATCATGCTATTATGTTTAAATTGTATTGGTCTTATTCTAGCGAAAACTATAAGGTTATGTTGTTTCTGTTAACCGTCTGATTTAGGCACATGTGCCAAATTCGATGTTGCCAAAATCGAATGTTGCCAAAAACGAACGGGGCCTGTATTGTGGTGGTTTTTGTGGGATTTTCAGTCACTTACAGATTTTCAGAGAAACGCGAAAAGAGATATTGACTTCTATCATTTAGCCTTAGCACCCAATACAAAATATTTGGGAGTTCCATGCTATTTTCATTCATTTACAGTATTTTAAAGTTCAGCTGAAGCCACCATATTGCATTTCAAGACAGCGTCAGAATGCAAAAATAAACTTTTTGAAGCTTATCCCAATTGACAAACACCCATATTTTGGAAGTTTCATGCGATATTCAATGATTTAGAGCATTTTTAAAGTTTATAGAAAGCTGCCATCTTGGATTTCAAGATGGCGTAAGATAGCAATATTCGACTTCTACTCGTTAAGCCCTTCCACCCACTACCACCTGGGTTTCATGTCATTTTAAGTCATTCACTACATTTTAAAGTTTAGCGGAAGCCGCCAACTTGGATTTCAAGATGGCGTCAGATAGCGAAATTCAACTTCTACCGGTTGATTTCTTTCAACTTATACCCCTATAATATAGGTTTTATGCGATTTTCAGTCATTTACAGTATTTTCAAGTTGAGTGGTAGCCGCCATCTTGGATTTAAGATGGCGACGGGCAACAAAATTTGACTTCTACTCGTTTATTACTTTCACCTAATAACCATATTGTGAAGGTTTCACGATATTTTCAGTAATTTACAGCTTTGAAAATAAAAGTGGAAGCCGCCATCTTGAATTAATGATGGCGTCAAGCAACAGTTTTTTTCCTACTATTTGGGCCCTTTCACTAAATACTCATATTGTAAAGATATTCATACTACTTTCGGTGATTTCAAGTTTTCAAAGATGTATTTTTTTAATTTTAACTCAAAACCAACACGCATAACTTACCAAAAATGTGTAAAAATGGGAGTTCCAATTCAAATATGTGCTATCTAATCTGAGCGTGTCCTGTTTTGACATCTTGATCGAGAACTGTCACTAAGTTTTATGGCGGTTTAATAATCATGCACTGAGTGCTATTATAGAACATGCAAAAGAAAGCTTGGAGCAAACTTTTAGGTTTGTGTTTTATTATAGTTTAAAAAGAGCATTCATAACTCTTTCAAAATAACTAAAACAGCATGTTTAATAAAAGTTTTATTAGCGTTTTCAAAACCATCTGAAAACATATGGTCGAAATAAAATTATAAGCATTCTGCATGACCATAATAAAACCACCATAAAACGAGCTGCACAGAAAAATGCCATAATTAAACCATAATAAAACTTCCTAATGCTAGTTGGCATAATCTGTGTTACTTGGGAGTTTTCATGTTTTGCCTAAGATTACGAGTAATCTTCCCACCACCAAAGCATCGCTCAATGGGATCAAGATTCCTCATGAGTTGGTATTGGCGGATCCTGAGTTTTGGGGCCCGGGTACGATTGAAATGATTATTGGGGCAGAATACTTCTCCAATTTGTAGCGTTCAGGTAAGTGTAAAGTTTCGGACGATAGTCCAACCCTGCAAGAAACTGAGTTTGGATGGGTTGTTTCCGGGAGAATTCCGAATAGTTCTGTTAAAATTGTTGCGTAAATAAAAAGTTAAGAATGGTTTCCCTCT
Organism: Uranotaenia lowii; assembly: GCF_029784155.1. Classification (NCBI taxonomy): domain Eukaryota; kingdom Metazoa; phylum Arthropoda; class Insecta; order Diptera; family Culicidae; genus Uranotaenia; species Uranotaenia lowii. The sequence continues at coordinate 364,721,569 of NC_073693.1, forward strand.
GTTGTGGTACGAGCCTACTTGGTTGAATGATTCAACTGAATCAAAGCAATCGAAAGATTCCTTTTAATTCAACCACGGTAAATGAAAAGTTCATATACCAGTATTTCGATAGCAACTTACTACCTTCTTCAGTGAACGTTTTCGAAAACGTTCACTGAAGAAGGTAGTAAGTTGCTATCGAAATACTGGTATATGAACTTTTCATTTACCGTGGTTGAATTAAAAGGAATCATTCGATTGCTTTGATTCAGTCAGAATGGTTTGTTTTTAAGCAGATGTTCTAAGAAACCTCGTCAAAAATTTGGAAGGTACATTCGTACATTCACCTTGTTGAAAAAAAACCTTGTATATTTGCACCAATTGGGTGCATCTGGAGGAAAAGCGATGAGTCGATTCCTCAGTTTGGTAGGCTATCTGCAAAGGGCAAAACTTAAGGCCTTGTGTTGGAAATTCGTCGATGAGAATTTGTCGATGGGACATATGAAAAAACTTTAAGTTTGTCAGTTGATATTTGTCAGAATGGGTCCGATCATAGTCGGAAAAGTCAGAATGTGTCAGAATTTGAACCTGGTTGTTATCTTCCATGTTACGAAGTGTTGAAACCGGAAAGTACATCTACAAAGCTACGCGTAGTGTTTGATGAGTTGTATCGCACCTCCACGGTCGTTTCATTAAACGATGTATTGATGGTGGGGCCTACTGTGCAGAAAGATTTGCTGTCGATCATCATGCGCTTCCGTTTGCACCGATACGCCATCAGTGCCGACGTCGAGAGGTCAGGATGGTACAAGTCCATCAACCGGATCAATATATTTAGTAGACAAGTGACGAAATACATCAGAGGAACCAGTAGAGATCTACGAATTTACGACGAAGTTGCTAATGTTCCGTATTTAGAGACAAGCTTGCCAAAAAAGGATCAGCAAGTCATCAGACACTAAACTTTGTATGTCGTCGATGAATTGCTAATTTAACGTCGAGACGCTCAGGAACGTTTGTGACGTAGCAATCAAAACATTTAAAAAACTGATTCTCACACTCGCGCAAGGGTACTCCACCTATACATAAACCATATAGAACAATTTAAAACGACAGATCCACCCAATTTTTGTGTAATTTTTTCAAAACCATGGCATCTGGTGGCTCTAATCTTCTGGTAATTCAAAGGCCAAGCCAAACAGACAAAGGCTGGACCTTGCTGAAAGGGGGACCCAGACATACAGACATACATACATCAATACGTTCTTATCTAGTCAAGCTTCCCGTAAAGCTGTCGAGTAATCATAAATCCAAAGATAAATTATCAAATATGCATCATGATTATATGGAAGTCAAGCGACCGCAAACAGCTAATAATTTAATCAGAAACGAGCACAAACAAGTGTTGATATCAGAATTTATGTCCAATTTTCCCCACTTTTTCTTCCACTCTCTTACTATGCGAGAAACGAAAATTTCCCTCCACTTGGATGGAAAAACTTCATTTACACGTTGCATAACACTCCATCTGCAATTTCTCCGCATAAATCCTGGCAACGGTTTTTCGCAATTTTTTTTCTCGTTTTTTCTCCTCAACCAGCAGCAGCGCACCCACAAACACAAAACAAGATGAGTAAACTTTTTCAATTAGGATTTCTTTTGTTTCTGACGCGTTTCTTCGGGGAAGTGGGGAAATGGTGGATAAAAGAAGAGTGAAGCGGCCACGAAAAACTATCCCTTCCTCCGTTATAGTTGGAGAGCTTTTCCAGTAAGGATTCAGGGAAATTTTTCCACTACAATTTATACCAGCATCCGGCTCACGTTTACGGAAACTGTATGGAGTGCCGAGTTTTGTTTTTATGTCGATTTTCTTTACAAGCGCACTTGGCTTCAAATAGTGGCATTAAATATTTTTCCGCTATTGTGCGGAATAAAAGCGTTTCCAAAGATTGGTAGCTTTACGGAAATTTCCCAACACTTGAAAAGATTGTTGGTGGATTTTAGGAAATTATGAGGTAGTTGATAGTTTGCTTTGTAATCGGATGAATGCCAATTACAAGCAATTATTAGTGCCCCTTAAATTGTTCAACATTTAACGTGGGGTTGTTTTTCGGAAATCAACTAAATTCAATCATTATTTTTCTTAAGAATTTACGATACTCATGCCACCCATATTCTTTCTTTTCGTTTTTTCTAAAAAATTTAGTATGGGAGAGTGGGGAATCATGGGCCACTTTTTTTCGTTGTACCATAACTTCTTTATTATAAAAGATAAAATGAAAATAAAAATTGGTATGGTTTTCTACATTTTCAAGGAATTATAAGGTACTTTTTTTTAATTTTTAATAATTTTTAATTTCTCCAAATTCTGACTGTTTAAAAAAAAGCCATATTTTTTGGATTTTTAAATATGGTGGGGAATCGTGGGCCACTAAATCCAAATTGACCAAATAACATGCACAGTTTATGAGTAGATCCAAAACTGTGATTTCATAATTCATTTCGTTATTTTAAAGCAATTTCAGATGATAATATAAAAAAGAGAGCTGTGTATGATCGAATAGATTCCAAAACCTGGCTCTCAAAAGTTTTGGCATAATTTCTTATATAGGATGGACAAAATATTTTTCATAACTCTTCATTTGGCATAAGAAAACTTTACAGATAGGGAAAACGTATTTTAAGTTCTGAATGTGTATAAAAACATAAAAATATAGGTGGTTAAAGATGTGTGGCCCACGATTCCCCACTAGCTATGATTTGCAAATTGGTTGCGTTTGTGTAACTTATTGATGTTTCATCAAAAATTCCTTTTCCACGTGAAAGATCATGACAAAACTAAGATCATAAGCGTATGAGCATATTTTTTATATGAACTTTAGATTCCCCATCGATGCAATTAGCGAGTGTATTTTAAATTATGAAAGTAAATTTTTCTAACTTTTTTTAGCTTGATAAATTAAAGAAGCATATGATGCGTATTTAAGTCAACAACATATAGAAATATATGCTCACGCAAAGCGACGACGATGACAGTTGGTTCGAGATTTTTATCTCTACACACATCTGAGATATGAAAAGTGGCCCACGTTTCCCCATGGCCCACGATACCCCACTCTCCCCTACCTTGTAGATACATAAAAAGTCCATCCTACATCCACGACCAGCAAACTTGAATGGTAATATTTTGCTCGAAGCACGACATCGTTTATTTTTCGGTTTTCACACACTGATCGAAATGATAACATCAATTCCATCCAGCAAACCGACACACAGCTGAAGCTGAAATTTGTTTCGTGACTCCTGTGATTCGAGGCAACGCTCGGAACGTTTAGAAGTGTGGCTTGAATTTGTTGCTAGTAAAATTTACACTACGTCTTCTCTAGAATATCTTTAAAATGAAATAAACAGCATTTTATTTGTCACAGAAATTATCCTATAAAATGTAGTATTCAACCTTCATGTATGCTTTGAAGTAAGAAAGTGAGATGAAAAGAACAAGCGCAGTCGAAGAGCTCGCTCTTTGGATGGGGTGATTTTAGAAATTTACGAAAATCAACCAATAAAAATCAAATTCAAAATCTAATGAAAAAGGGTCCAAACAGTAAAGTGGGAGGGAGGTCCTGATCACTGTGCCTTCTACTTAATAATTATCTCATTAAACTATTTAGATCAGAGGTGAATTTTGAAAAATTAGAGAAAATTCTTCTCTTGCTTACTAGTTAAACCCACTTTCTAAATTCATAAACATTCCTTTGATAAAACTTCAATCTGTAAATCTTTTATTTTCCCTGCGAAAAAATTTTGATTAAAAGATAATTTTCGTATTCTGTATATCAAGGACTCAAGGCTCATAAACCAAAATCGAATGTAACCAACACCATAAATACGTTATTACGTTCGTAAATGTTGATAAAAAAAATAACAAAAGAAAAATTTTAAAAAAAAATTAAGTACCTACTCAAAACGACAAAAATGATGGAAATTTCATAAAATTAAAAAAAAAACAAATGCAAACAAAAGACTAAAAATGACTAAAAAACGATGGAGAGTAACGAAAATAGCAAATATGACATAAAAACCAAGCGTTATAAACAAAAGAAGAAAAGTGATAAAAGCATAAATACCATGGTATAAAAATGAAAAATGTATAAAAATGATCAAACATTTACGAAACATTATGTAAATGATAATAATAATAATAGATTTTGTTGCTTAAATTAGTAAAAGTTGAGGAAAAAAAACCGTTCGATTTTGGAAAAACAAAATGTTAGAACGTGTTGTCAAAAACGAACGGGGTCTGTGTGATTAAAATTTCATTAAAGGATAAATTTCTGAAATTCATTAAATAAAAGATCAATTTCTGTTAGCACAAGGCAATCAAAATTCACATTTTTCCTACATGCAAAAAAATTAAGAGCTGGTTCTTACTGGTTTGTGCCTGTTGAATCCAAATATGCATTTAATTTCATTCTATCAACTCTCATTCTTGAGATTCAAGCTTACGATAGAAAAACGGAAAAAAAATCTTTTGATAGATTTGTGCACTATTTCTGTAAAATATTACAACAATACAAGTACCTATAATGAAAATAAAGGTTTAAAGCAAAAATTAGCTTCCTCGATGACTTCGAGTAATTTTGACTTCTAAGAAAAAGTAACAGTAACAGTCTTTTTGATTTTTTTTCCAATTCAACAAAATTTTGTAATTTGGCAAAAATTCAAAGAAATTTTAACCAAAAATGAATGTATAAATTCGCTATCGATCTTGGAACTTAGTTTGTGGTTAAGAATTTTTATACGTAGTTTTTCGATTTTCACTTTTTACGAAAAAGAAAGGACATTTTCTCTAATTTCGAATAAATAATTAAAGTTAATAAAGAATAAATTATCTAGCGTAAATACCTTCTGATACTCCTTTAATCACACACGCCAAAACCAGAACTTTTTCAAACAATTCAAAAATTTTACTATCAGATAAGGTCTTTGGTGTTAGAAGCGTTCATTTTCAGAATGGTTAAGTTTAGAGTTTACTACCGTATTTAACGCTGGAACGAATCATGTTTTTTGCCAAAATTTTATTTTAAGACCAAAAATGGGGGTGCGTCTAATACAACGGTGAAAAACACATTTCATAAATTTTTTCGAAAAAATTTGCCCAAAGAGAGGGTGCATGGTATTCACCATTTAATGGTGTATTTAAAAGCGTGTTTTCTCGACATTAAAACTTTAAAACATTTATACCTCTTTGGCTCAAAACGGCCCACAAAATCTATAATAATAATCTTTTGATTTCCATGTTGTTAAAAATAACTACGAATTCCCAAGCATTTGTGAAATTGAGATAATTAATTGGATAAACTTAAAAGTTTTTCGAATTCGAATGACGATTTCAGATTCTCAAATACTTAATCTAGTAGAGGAATTAACAATTCAATGACATTTTCACATTATTTAAAACTTATACGGGTCCGGCAATTGAACTGCTACAAAACTTTAGGAGTGATTATTATGAAGTATAACTACAAAACCGAGTTTGATGACACCTTGTCACCTTGTTAACATTATGTCTAAGATGTCAGAGGATATTTTTATTTATTTTGTAATCAGGTGTTTTTTTTTTGTAAAAAATAGTCCTCGAGCTTTAACGTAGTGCTTTGATTGCCTTGTTACAGGCTGTGAAACGGTAGAAAGACATTTTTTGGTTGGTGGTGATAAAATACCACAAAAACCACCTGCTGTTTTTTTAGAATATGTGCCTTGAGCTTCAGCAGCGAGTGGTTAGGCTCAAGAACAAAAAAATCGAAAGGCGCCAATGGATTTTGAAAATATGATCTGTTTTGATACAAAACGTATTTAATTTGAAAGAAAAAGTTTTTGCTTTGATCAAATTATTTGTTAGTTCCAATGTAGCATTTCAAAAATTGAAAATAAGTTTTGTATGATTTTTAATACTTTTGGAAAAAAATGATATAAACGAAATTAGAACTGTTATAAAATCGAGCGTAAATATGACGAGTATTGAACAAATCGAACACTGATAAAATCGAAAAACTACTGTACTGTTGATATTTGTAAATTATTGATCAACGAAACGATGAAAAATTAATGCTTAATAATAAGATGGGCACCAAACAGCCAAGGCATATTCAAGGGTAGATCGAACCAAGCTACAATAAAGACTCTTCAAGCAGTTGACATCGTTGAAGTCTTTCGTCATGTGGAAAAGAAGACCTAGACATCTGGGGTCTTTGTCGACGATGTAGTTTGTGTGAATCTTGAAATTCAACCGTGCGTCAAGAATCACGCCAAGATCTTTCACTTGTTCGACGCGAGCGATAGCCTCGTTTCCAAAATGATAAATGGCTGATAACGGGATCCGCTTGCGGGAAAACGAAATTACTACGCATTTACTACGATTCAAGGGAAGGCAATTGACATCACACCAAGAGGCGAAGAGGTTGAACTGGCTCTGTAAGAAATTTACATCCTATAACCTAAGGGTGAGTTAGCCTGCCCAGCATCTATAAGAACCCCCCTCAATATGCCTCAGGGTCGGCTATCCGCGTTCTAGCTAGCACAAGAAAACACGGAGCTTTGTGAAAACGAACTTTCCCCGCTTGTTTGCTTTATTGGGTTGATGGGTCGACAAGATGGTTTCTACCACTAAGATGTCACAATAACATAGGGTCTTCCTACCTTGACGATGACTGCCAACAATGAACTCCGGGGCTGCCCCAGCACCTCACTCCCTTCCGCCTTCTTCCGTTGAACTACGCTGCGGCGCAAGGTGAGTAATCCGGTCGACTTTTGGCGTGGCTCTTCTTCGGCTGACCCTTCCAATTTCCGAACCACCAGGTGTTGACGGTTACCTAGATGTGGTGTAATGTCAGGCCACTCGGCGTTGACGGCTGCCTGGGCGTGGTAAGAACTGCTAAGCTGTCGTGACGGGGCCTCTTAGGATTTGCCTCGCTGCTCTGTAGGCTTTCTCCAGACTAGCTGCAGTCCTCCAGTGGAAGGGTTCAAATCCAATAAACATAAAGGGTCCTGTTGGCGCAATGGGACAAAACGAAAGTGGATTAGGAACCATTCCAGTGGGCCAGTTCATCATCCCTTAGGATTCCGGGGCGGCAATCACGTCTCACCTGGTTGTAGTGTGATTATTTTTCACTGTTCGCACTATCGGTTGAACCGTATGATATGGACGTTGTTTGTGGAGTGATTGTCGTAGCTGTAGGTCATCGCCCCGGATCTGAACTTTCGGCTCCGTACTGGGATTCCGCCCCATTGCGCCGCTTTCGAAGCCCGCCTATGGCTGCCCATCTGTGCGTTTCAATCAGCGCCCTCTGTTGGTCAGCATCTTACTCGACCATTACCTAGCCATTATTTGCGTATGGCGTCGGTGGTGTAAGGTACGGTCCGCCTCCACTCCCCACAGCGCTTCCTGTGCACATTTACATTTATGTCGACGATTCTCACTGACCTTGGGCTTCTCACCCACGCACTGGTTACACTCTCGCACGGCTCGGGTAAAAAAAATAATAGCAAGCTAATATTTTTTTAGTTTATAACACTTGAAGTAGTAAATCAGTTGCGTACCTGCTGAACCAGACACTTCTTTCCCGGAGCTTGACAAAGTACCATTTTTTTACGAAGACAAGTCTAAACGCTTATGTCCTGTCGAAGCCTACGCCGTTCAGTACGAAAAGAGAAACCAATTCCCAATGTCTTGTGGGTCGGGGTCATAGGGTATCATCATCGAATTAAATCGACTCCACGCAGTTTAAAGGTTTATGGCCTTCTACTGACCATCAACGTTTCGCAACTCCGGTCTCCAGCGATCCCACGATAATTGTTTAATAACCCCGTTCAATGAGAATCAAAGCGAAATTTACTTTTTACGACAAAAATTAATCTAATAGTTATTTAAAACGTTTTAAATTTAATAATTAAAAGCTAATTTCACCTAAAATAAATAATAAATAACATATACACAACTAATTTTCATAACGCCACATAATTTCCTGACGTTTCACATTTTTTTATACTGGGAGTTGAATTTGGGTTACTTTGTACTAAAACGATAAAAAAAAACGGCCAGTTGCGTGTAGCTCAATTCGCTCAATAAACTATCGTGCACCTGTCAAATTGATATTCATTTGCAACGTGTTTCAATGGAAAGTTTGCTGCGGATGTTCGGACCACCGGAACTCGGATGGAATCCGGAAACTCCTTCGGGTAAGTGGGCGCCTTACAATGATTTAATTGTTTACCAGTCTTTGTGGGAAATTGTGCACGTTTCCCAGTACACTAATCATACTTTTATTGTAATATTTCACTATCTTTCAGGTTGGACCAGATTTCCACCGGGACCGGCGTTCCGAAAAATGACCATTTTATGGAAATGTATGTACGCCATGGATATGACGGACGGCAACCTACACTCCGTTCGACGGAGCAGGTGGAACGGCAGTTTGATTCTTCTGGATTTTCAGGAATTGCAACGGGACTGGATTTTAGCAGAGACAAAGTTACAGGGTGAGTTTGGGTTTTTTTTTTTTTAATTGCCCGAGGATAACATGTTAATTCCTGTGTTGGGCTCAAATTTTGCTGAAGAAACGGTCGTGCGATTGCATTTTGTATTTATTCTGTTTCTATTAAAAATTGCGATGATTTGATCATTGTATGCCATTCTGCTGCTGGTGCTGCGATGTTTTTTTTTAAAGTGAGAACTTGCATGCAAGTTCCATATGCGGATCATAATTGTAACAGTATTGCGGATGTTGTTTGCAACATTGACCGATTTGTTTTTCCTGGATTGAAATTTTGATTCTGTAATGAGTTACCGTCTCAGGATCCAAATGTTTAACTGAACTTTCTAGATGTCCAAAGATGAACTTTTTGATGAATCGCAAAATCAAAACGGAACGCTTATTCAATCGGGAACCAATTTTTTTTTAAAATGTTTTCGCAGACCCCTCCGTAGTGCTTTTGGAACTATCCATCTCCGTTAAGCAAACTCAGATGCGATGTTGATGAGCTTGCATACGGGTTGATGAATTCATTTGCAATTGGGGGAGGGGGAGGGGGGGGTGGGTCATTGTGAGGGTATTGATCATTTCTGCATAGTATAAATTTTTTTTTAAATTTTAACGCTTTTTATGATCTCCTGTTTCTTCTCATAACGGTGTTTATTCAATTCGGTTTTGCAATTTGATTTTTAAACGAAACGGGCTTTTAGTTTATTTGCTTCTCTTGTATCGGAAAAGTCTTTTTTTTCTTTATTATGCCTTTAAATCGGCTGCCGAAAAAATTCCTAAGGGTTTACCTTTTAGGTCTGCTACCTCGTAGGAACTGGTACCTTTTTTTGCCACGATTACGCGGGGCAAATATTGAGGACCAAGCTTCGCGTTGAATATTTTGCTTGCCGAAGATAGGTTGTGGGTACGTTTGAACACTCTTTGCCCTATATTGAATGTTGGCGAATATCTCTTGTGCCTGAGGTCGTATTGGCTCTTGGTGGATTCGTAGGTTTTTTTAAGGTTTGTCTTCACAAAATCATGAGTCTTTTTACAAACTTCTCGCATTCGATTCACCCTACCTTCTTCGTCGACTTCTTCCTCATCTTCCAATCTATGATCAGTGCCACGGATGACCATTTCATGGCCAAAAATTATTCGATGGGGAGTAAATTTTGTTGAGCCATGAAGAGTGGTGTTCAAGACAAATTCAACTTCGTTGATTTTTGAATCCCACAACCTTTGGTCAATCCGAACATAGGAACGAATCATCGCGTTGATAGTTCGATTTAATCGTTCCGTCGGATTAGCTTGACTTCGGTAGCGCGAATTGGCCCAATGTTGGACTTCGTATTTGCTCAACAATTCCCTGAATTCTTTTGAGTGAAACGTCGAAGCGTTGTCAGTTATAACGATTTGGGGAACAGCGAATCTTCGAAACCACCTTTCTTCCAGAATATTGCACAGACTTTTACTGCCAATCTTCTTCACCGGAACAAGCAAGCAGTACTTAGAAAAAAGGTCCATGACCACTAATAAGTGTGCATTGCCTTGTTTGCTCCGGGGAAGAGACTGTATATAATCCATACAGATAATCTGGAAGGGTTTAGAGGCGATTCGCTGTTTTCCCATTTCGGGTGTAACTGACAACGTCGAGTGCTTGTTTTCTTTGCAAGCTTCGCAACCCGCTATGTACTTTTTCAAGTCAGCGTACATTCTGGGCCAATAGTACCTTTGTTTGACTTTCGCGAGGCATTTTTCGAAACCAATATGCATACTTTCGTCGTGTTCTTGCCTCATGAGACGATTTCGGGCAAGTTTAGGGACACACTCTTTCCATTCGAAGCGATAGTCCAGAACATCCGATCTTGTGGACACAAACTTGAACAATCTGTTGCCCTCAATCCGGAAGTCCAAATATTTTTCTGGGTCGGCTTCCACAGCTTTGAACAAGTTTGTGTACCAAGCGTCTTCCGTCGATTCTATCGATTCGATGGATCGAGATAGGGCATCAGCCACGACATTATCTTTGCCTTTCCGGTGCCTTACCTCCATGTCATACTGTTGGAGGGTGATGCTCCACCTACTCAGCCGCGATGAAGATTTCCATTTGGCTCTCATTATGAATGAGAGCGCCGATGAGTCGGTTACTAGAGTGAACCTAGAACCTTCGATATAACACCTAAACTTCTCGATACATCGAAGAGCTGCTAGACCTTCTTTCTCCGCCGCATGGTAGTTCAGTTCTGCCCCTCGTAGCTTTTCTGAGTGGTAGGCAATCACTTTCTCCTCCCCCCCTTGACGTTGGGTAAGAACACCGGCAAGAGCAACATCGCTGGCGTCCGTTTGGACACTGAACGGAAGGTTGAAGTCCGGATTGGCCATTACGGGCGCGGTGATGAGTTTTTCCTTGATGGCTCGGAATGCTGATTCTGCTGCAGGACTCCACTGGACCTTTTTAGGTTTGTTTTTTAACAAATCCGTCAATGGTCCAGTGAGTTCACTAAATCCGTCGATGAACCTCCGGTAGTAGTTGACCATACCGAGGAATCGGCGTAGTGATCGCACTGAGTTTGGGGCCTCAAACCCCAGGATCGCTTTGACGCGATCCGGGTTAGGCCGGAGTCCTTCTCTTGAAAGGATATAGCCCAAATAGGGCAGTTCTCTGCAGCAGAATCGAGATTTCTCAAGGTTAATGGACAAGTTAGCTGCCTTTAACCGTTGTGCCAAGTCGGCCAACCTTTCGATGTGCTCTTCAAATGTGTGGCTGATGACCACTATGTCGTCTAAATAAACGAATACATATGGTTCGAGCACTCCATGGCCCAGAACGCGGTCGAGAAGCTTGCAAAGGCACGCAGCGGAATTGATGAGTCCGAACGGCAGTCTCCGAAATCTGAAGAGGCCTTTCCCGGGAATTGAGAACGCTGTTAAGTCTCTCGACTGCTCTGCTAATGGGACCTGTAGGTATGCTTGGGTGAGATCTATGGTGGACAAAAATTTGAAGGGACCGAGATGGCTTAAAATTCTATTTTGATGAGGCAAAGGGTAGGCATCCCTTTTTGTCCTTTCGTTCAGCTTACGAGCATCAAGACACAAGCGGACGTCCTCGCTGTTCTTTTTAGTAACAGGAACCACTGGAAGAGCCCAATCTGATTCTGAAGGTTCTATTATACCTTCCAGAATCATATTGTCCACAGCCTTATGGATTTTCTTCTGTATCTCGGGGCTCCAAGGATACGGATTCTTACGAACCGGATCTGCATCCTTGAACTCACCCTTGATTTCAATTGTGTGTTCCATAAGGTGTGTTGACCCTAACTCCCCTGGCACTGCTACCAAGAACCTCCCTTTGACTTCATCTAATAGAGATTTTTGCTCATCGTTGATCTCGTCCTCTTCCTGCGACTCCGTTTCTGTTTCTGGTCGTTCGACGGTCTCAACGAATTCGTCAATGGTCGGTCGTATTCCAAACAGCTGCCAAAAGTCGTATCCCAAAATACAACGACGATTGAGATCTGGTGCAATGACTACTGATAGGATTTTCGTCCGGCCATTGAACGAAATCGGAATCTCACATGTCCCTACTACAGATAAATTTTGTCCCGAGGCAGTTTTAGCGACAGATTCGATGGTTTTATCTTCAGATTGAGCTTTTCGATCAACTTCTTTCCTCCAATTCCGAGGATTGTTTTAGCTGCCCCACTATCCAACAAACCGGTGACCGAAATTCCAAATATTTCTACTTTTGCAAAAGGTCTGGGGTCGTTGCTTAGGGTGACGAGCATAGAGGCTATCTCATCGTTCTTCGTAACGTCCTCCTTCACTTGTGCAAACCTAGTTTTTTTAAAAGGTCTGATGTTCGGGAAGTTTTGTGAGGTCTTTTTGTATTTTGAAGACTATCTCGCCTCATTGAGAAGTCTTCTTGGCGTTTTTTAATTCGCAATACGGACAGTCTCTGGTTAGGAATCCAGGAAAACCACAATTTTGGCAGAACACGTTTAATTTTTCCCTGCACTGTTCAAACTTATGTCCCTCCTCGTGACAGTTCATGCATACATTCCGTTTTAACGGAATGTAAGCATTCACTATCCGTTGGAGAGCACTAGTTTGACTAGTGCCGGGTTGGGGATTTTCAAATTTGCTATCTCTTGTTTTATTATTATTGGAGTAAGAATTATTTTTTTGTTTTCTCATATCATTATTACATTATTACTTTTCCGTAATACTGCGAGTTTTCTCTGCCCGTATTTCGATTACGTTCTTGATTGGGATTGTTCGCATGACGGTTTCTCGTTTGAAAGTTGTTACTTTTATTTTGTATTTCAGGTCTCACTCTACTGACTTCTTCAATTTGCTCCGACCGAAACCCCGGCCTGCTGTCCTTCCGTTTATACGCTTGCCAATTTATCGCGTCGAACTTCTTCCCGAACTCCTTCATTTTCGCGATGGAATCTATATTGGCGGCGAGCATTGCGATTCTACAATCTTCACGCGTGTTACGGAACAGAACTTCAAATCTACGTTTTTCCGGCCATGGTTGAGACATAGCACGAAAAATTCTTGCCATCTCCAGATAGAAATCTTGAAATTTTTCGCGTTGGCCTTGTTTGCGATTGTTGGCCTGTCTTTCGAACACGAAATCGATGTCATAGGGCAAAAACTCTTGTTTCAACTCTTTGACTAATTCATCCCAACTTCTTAATTGGCCATCACCGTTTATCTCCATCAGCCACGATCTTGCTTTCTGGGTAAACAAGTGATGCGCGTTCTGGAGTAAATCAACTTCTGAAAAACCGTTTGCTTTGGCATTAAACTCTATCTCCTTTAGAAATTCGTTTAAATATCTACCGTTGTCTAGCCCATCGCATGTAATTTTCCATTTATATATTGGCAATTTATTATGATCATCGCGAGAAATATTCTGCTTAAAGTTATCCGAATTGTTCAATTGAATGTTTCTTTCAACAGGTTCTTTTTGATTTGAGCTCTTTACGCTACTTAGGGATTCGTTTCTTTCCTTAATCCAGTCTAAGAAGTTTATGGGTTCTTTTTCTGATTTTTCACTACTTTCTAATTTTTGCTCTTCCAAACGTGTCTCAAGTGCCGTTCTAAATTGCGTTTCATGTTTTTTACTAGACAAGTTAGTTTCTAAGATTTGAATGCGTTTAACAAGTTGGTCAACAACCGAAGTTAGTTGCCGGTTTTCTAAAACCACTTTATCAAATTCTGTTCTTGGCACGTTTAGATGAACTAACTCCAAATCATTTTTGTTTTGACCCTGTGAGTTGCTTTCAATTGGAATAGCTTCCGCTGTTTTCGGTGGATTAACTTCCCTTAAGGGTGCCACTTCTTGCTCAGTTACACCCACACCTTCTTCCTCTTCAGCACGAAGTTGATGTATGGTGCTGTTGATGAGCTCTAATTCAGCTCTTCGTACTTCTGGAATAGGGGAAGTTAATGAAAAAAACACGCTGAGCAAGCGTACGCACTCACTAGCAGCAGTAGCAATTTCGTCCAAATAGGAACCCGTTGCAATTTTTTGTAATCTACTGAACCGGAACAGCAGGTGGATGAGCCTTGTTTTAAAACTTTGCTCAGGGGCTTTTTTAGAGTTTCTTTTGTCCAAATGACCTTTAATACTTTGCAATTTATCAACGCATACCTCCAATTCTTGAATTGTCGATAGCCCAATAAATGCATGACTAACATCGCTTTTTTGTTTTTCTTCTTTCAGCAAAGACCTCAACAACCGCTCTTGTTGCTTCCGTGTACCAGAAACCGTTGCGCCACGGAGAACCAATTCATGTTCCAGCTCGTCTACTGTGAGATGGGCACCGTTCATCGGCTGGTACTGGAGAAGCAGATGTGCCATTTCCATTTCGTGGAATTGCTCAGTGGAAGACATGAATATGGACGATAAAAGAACACAGCTGATATTCAACTGAAAACCCAATTAAACTCAACTACACTTGTACACAAAACTCAATGGTTTTAATTCAAACTGCCTGGTTTACCGTAGATTTAGTTCAGCAAATGTTTAATGTAAGGAATCTTCTTTTTTTTAATTTAAAATCACGATGCTTAATTGAATCTCAATAAAACAAGTTTCAGCACTGTGTTTTATTGCCTCAACTTTTTCCCGCTTTAAAATACGAAACAATTAAAATTTTACTAAGTTTAAAACCAAATTATTATAAAGTTATTGATTAACAACTCCACAAACAAAAACTTCAAACTTCGATTCTCATTGAAATTGGCTGGTTTTCTAATCTTCCTAAATGAACCAAGACCCCTTCAAAACAGTCCACGTTGTCGACCCAAAATCGTAGCCTTTTTTGTACAAATTGTTCAAGGCGGTCCAGAAGGTCTCGGATGTTTTCCCAGAGACTTCTGCAAAAACCAATAACTACTAAACTTCAAGCGTTTCCCTGCACAAACTAAAATAGCGGATCTATTTTAGTTGAGCGCCAAGTATAACCTAAGGGTGAGTTAGCCTGCCCAGCATCTATAAGAACCCCCCTCAATATGCCTCAGGGTCGGCTATCCGAGTTCTAGCTAGCACAAGAAAACACGGAGCTTTGTGAAAACGAACTTTCCCCGCTTGTTTGCTTTATTGGGTTGATGGGTCGACAAGATGGTTTCTACCACTAAGATGTCACAATAACATAGGGTCTTCCTACCTTGACGATGACTGCCAACAATGAACTCCGGGGCTGCCCCAGCACCTCACTCCCTTCCGCCTTCTTCCGTTGAACTACGCTGCGGCGCAAGGTGAGTAATCCGGTCGACTTTTGGCGTGGCTCTTCTTCGGCTGACCCTTCCAATTTCCGAACCACCAGGTGTTGACGGTTACCTAGATGTGGTGTAATGTCAGGCCACTCGGCGTTGACGGCTGCCTGGGCGTGGTAAGAACTGCTAAGCTGTCGTGACGGGGCCTCTTAGGATTTGCCTCGCTGCTCTGTAGGCTTTCTCCAGACTAGCTGCAGTCCTCCAGTGGAAGGGTTCAAATCCAATAAACATAAAGGGTCCTGTTGGCGCAATGGGACAAAACGAAAGTGGATTAGGAACCATTCCAGTGGGCCAGTTCATCATCCCTTAGGATTCCGGGGCGGCAATCACGTCTCACCTGGTTGTAGTGTGATTATTTTTCACTGTTCGCACTATCGGTTGAACCGTATGATATGGACGTTGTTTGTGGAGTGATTGTCGTAGCTGTAGGTCATCGCCCCGGATCTGAACTTTCGGCTCCGTACTGGGATTCCGCCCCATTGCGCCGCTTTCGAAGCCCGCCTATGGCTGCCCATCTGTGCGTTTCAATCAGCGCCCTCTGTTGGTCAGCATCTTACTCGACCATTACCTAGCCATTATTTGCGTATGGCGTCGGTGGTGTAAGGTACGGTCCGCCTCCACTCCCCACAGCGCTTCCTGTGCACATTTACATTTATGTCGACGATTCTCACTGACCTTGGGCTTCTCACCCACGCACTGGTTACAATCCTCGGGACCGTTGATGCGGCGTTACAATTTCAGGTCATCAGCATACGCTAGTTTTGGTCCAGCAAGGAGCAACAGCACGTCGTTGAAGTATATCAGGAATATTATTGGTCCTAGATGACTTCCTTGAGGCACTCCGGATTTGGCAGAGAATTGACTGAAAAATAATTCACCTATTCGAACAATGAGTTTTCGTCCAACCAAGTAGCTGCGGAACCATTCCAGTAAAGATCCGCAGATACCAATACGATCGAGTTCACCTTGTCGAAAGCAGCTGACAGATCAGTGAGGTTTGAGATCCCATGGCGGAACTGTCTAGCACAGTAGACGTTTATGCCAACAGGTTTGGAACGTAGACTCATCGAGTGAAACTTGGAAGATTATTTTTAAAAGTATCAGCATATGTGATATCAGGGTGGCCAGCGAGTTTCCATTTTCAAATTCCCGGTTTTTTCCCGGTTTTCCCGATTAAGATTTCAAGGTTTCCCTCGTTTCAAAATGTGCAAATAAATATGTCCATCAGGTTTTTTGACCAAAACTGATGACATGTTTATGCAAGTTGAATGATAAAGTGTGAGAGGACTTAATTCTTTTTAGTTCAATCTTGAAACTCAAAGGCTATTCGAATTATGGTGATCGTAATACGGTAAGAAAATAAATCTAGTTTTCCGAACCTTAACCGAAAATTGTTACTTTCTTTTCTGTCTTCCATACCATCTTCTTTTTTATAAGGGAAACTGCTATATTTTTGTTATTCGCATGTAATTCGCATATAATACAAAATTTCAAGTTGATATTCTGATTTTTTTTATTGAAATCTACTGATTGATATTCTGATATTTTTCTTATAAAGCTCTTAAAACAGATTCAAATGAACTTTATTCATGATAAGCAATCTGATATTTTCTCTGGGTTCTCATATTTAATACTGAATCATGTTTTTGTTTGAATACCTTTAACATTTTTATTAGAATGCGCTGAGTTCTAGATTATCTGTACTATCTCAAAAATGCTTGTTTTTATTCGATTTTTCATGTAATGTACACATGAATCACACAAAAACTTGTTCTCTTGTTACATCTTCTGTCTTCTGTGCGTTTATCAATTAACCGAATAATATGGTGGCATCTTTTTTTCTGGCATTTTTCCCGCATGGGACAATTTCCGATTTTCAAAAGTTAAAATTGAGCTCTATACATATAATTAGTCATTCGAGGTCATGTCGTTTGTCAAAAATTTGATTTTGATTTTTGAACTTCAGTTTTTGACAAATTTTTTGTGTTTCAGTACATAAAACGCAAACCAAATATTTAATTTTTTTTTAACTTTTTTCAATCTTTTATCAATTAAATGAAAATTTGAAGTATGGTTATGATTATTTTTGATTTTTGAGGTACTGTAAACTAAATTGAAAATAACTGAAAATAAGTAAAGTCACGTAAAAAAAATCTCATTATTCAATTTATTTAAAAACTACTATTGATCATTAGATTTATGTTAAACTTGTCGACCGAGGTAAGGCTTCATGGATGAATAACTGAAATCATCTCTCGTGAACGTTCCATGAAAAATTTTTTTTTTACATCAAATAATCTGATGTTTTAGTCGGAATCTTCAAAATAACTCCTCCAGTTTAACCTTCCTAGGCCGTTCGGGTCAATATGACCCGAAGCGAACTTTAAAATCGTCATAACTCTTTTGAAAAAAATCGGAAAAATATGAAATTTGGAACATATTACTAAAACCACGAGATACATAACCTGTAGACAAAGCAACTTCCTGTGACCACCGGAAATGCCACAACTGGCAAGCCGAAAAAAAAATTACACAAAAGCCGTTCGGGTCAATATGACCCGAGAGTTTGCGCGCGTTCCCCTGATGATATATGTTAACCGATTTTCATGATTTTACATTCATTAGTTAGGAAATTTATTCTAGTTTCTGAATGTATAAAATTTCAGTTGATGTAACTTATCCGAACGTCTGGATTCTGCTCCGAATGGAAAAAACCCCCGAAAATAATGTCTTCTCAGAATTCCCATATCTTCTCATTGCTTTGACGTATTGAAATTTTTTAATAAGTTTTGAAATTGTGAAAAATAAGTCTTTTTAAACATATAGAAAAATTGATGGTCATATGGAATTTTTGGTCGCTAGCGTGGAATTTCTGGAAAAAAGCTTCTTTTTATGAACTTTTGCTTTGCAGTGTTGTATCTCATTCTTAACTGGACCGATTTCCAAAATTCAAATTTTAGTTTTATTTGGATAACATGATAATCATTTTCACTGAATACACTTAGTATCTCAAATATTACTGTTGTTCGTAATACGACAATGAAAACAAGAAAAAAATCGTGATTTTCGAACCCGTCTGTTATGATGCGCACATTTCTTATTTTGTTATCGTGATTTCTTAAAACTTTTCATCAAACCTGCCCATTTTTTATATACCCAATGATAGATTTTAATCTCTACAATCGATTGATATGCTGTTTATGTGGTTTTTCAAAAATTTGTAGCAACGTTTTCCGAATTTACTAAAAGATATCGGAATTCGTCCAGATTTTCAAAAGTTTTCTAGCAAGCAAGCACAACTCCCGGGGAGAGCGTAAATCGAACAAAATCCATGGCTCTCACTCTCGTGCTCTTGAAATCTGCCGTTCTATGGCAGACTGAAGGAATCGCCATCATGGTTACTTAGGGTGGTTTGTGCTGATACGTATGAATATTTTTACGTACCTAATTCATAGCTAAGTCATTGTCTTCATCATTTTGATTGTTTTTCAGCTTTTCAAAGTTACAGAGACCTAGTTCAGAATTAATTTTATCTTTAATGCATAGTGTGGTTTCAAAACGACACTTAATTTAAATTATTTCGGAAGCGCGTGGATATTGTTATATGAAAAACAATCACAACCAATATTACAACGATTTAAATCTTTAAGTTTATAATACTATAAATATCGAGTTCTAATTTACATGTGAAATATAAGACAAAATGTGCATAAAAGTAATTTAAATCATAATTTGAACTCTTCGTGGTGTTATGAGAATTAAAAGAAGCTTTGAATGAATTAGTGATTGCCATATCAATTTAAAAAAAAGTTGTGTTTAAAAAGGTTAAGACATTATGTTCCAGAAAATTGTCATCGACATCTTTTGTTTCAGTGATATTTTTTTAAATAGACATTCTTCATTTACATAAGTGTGATTTTTATGATTTTACTCATGTTTTCTTCAAAACGATTCATAATTTTAACTTATTATCAGGTTTAAAAAAACTTCAAATAAATTATAAATAATTTATGATTAAAACTTCAGAAATAGTTTTATGGATTCATAATGCTGTGCTTCGAATTGTGAGATCTAAACTAGTTTCTCGGATTTTATTATTTTAATTTTTGAATTTCCAAATATGAATTTTGCAATTCAAATTAACATTTTTCTAAGAGTTCAGAATTGGAATTTATAATGAATAAATAAGTAATTGAAAACTAAGACAAAAGAATTGCTTACTCTTAATTTCAAATTCATAACCCAACAAAAATCAGAATTCAAATTTAAATTTGATAGTTTCGATTTTAGTATCATAAATATGAAACTTACAATTTTGTAGTACGAGTTTTCAATCGTGAGTTTGTTTTATTTTTTAAATAAGGGTTTAAAAAAGAATTGAAAATTGTGGACTTTTTATTCAAAATTCACCATTGGAAGCTTAGTATTGTGAACAATTTTATAATTTCGATTTAAGAGTTTTGAATTCAGAAAAAATTAATTGTGAACATAGAAAAATGAATCATGAATATTGAATTATTTATTCTAAAATTTTATTCTTCATTCGGATTTGAAGTTCAGATTTGTAATCTGAAATATAAACAGCAAATCTTATTTAAATACGCATTGTTTTGAAATAATTCAAAAATTAATATCGAAATCATTCACACTTGTGTAAAAGTCTTATGTAAGTATGTAAATTTATATTACAAATAAAAATCAAAAAAGATGCCACCGAAATTATTTTGCCAAATGAGAATTCCAAAACATTTCTGAACTAGGTCTCTGTAACTTTGAAAAGCTGAAAAACAATCAAAATGATGAAGACAATGACTTAGCTATGAATTAGGTACGTAAAAATACTCATACGTATCAGCACAAACCACCCTAAGTAACCATGCTGGCGATTCCTTCAGTCTTCCATAGAACGGCAGATTTCGAGAGCACGACTGGGAGAGCCATGGATTTTGTTCGACTTACGCTCTCCCGGGGGGTTGTGCTTGCTTGCTAGAAAACTTTTGAAAATCTGGACGAATTCCGATATCTTTTAGTAAATTCGGAAAACGTTGCTACAAACTTTTGAAAAACCACATAAAATGCATATCAATCGATTGTAGAGATTAAAATCTATCATTGGGTATATAAAAAGTGGGCAGGTTTTATGAAAAGTTTTAAGAAATCACGATAACAAAATGAGAAATGTGCGCATCATAACAGACGGGTTCGAAAATCACGATTTTTTTTCTTGTTTTCATTCTCGTATTACGAATAACAGTAATATTTGAGATACTAAGTGTATTCAGTGAAAATGATTATCATGTTATCCAAATAAAACTAAAATTTAAATTTTGAAAATCGGTCCAATTATGAATGAGATACAGCGCTGCTAAGAAAAAATGTTACCTCTTTTGAAAAGTGAGAATTTTTTTTCCGGTAATTCCAAGATCGCGACCAAAACTCCCATGGGACCCTAAAATTTTCATATATGTTTAAAAAGATTTATTTTTCACAATTTCAAAACATATAAAACAAATTTTTACACCAACCTATACTGAAGATATAAGAATTTTAAAATGATGTCTTTTTTCTGTTCAAAGCGTTCTATAGGTCATCTGCTAAGTCAAATCTATTTAAATTTTATATATTTAAAATCTTGAATAAATTACCTAAACAATGAATCTAAATTCATAAATATCGGTCAAGATATGTGACCAGTGGAACGAAATCAATTTACTAGTCAAAACCAGCGATAAATAATTTGTTCAAAATTTTGCGAACGGCCTAGGAAGGTTAAATGTTATTGTTAGATTTCTGCTAATTTTTCAAGTTTCGTTTCAGCATAACGTGTTTTTCTGAAATAAAAATTAGATCCTGATGCAGACTAGAACTTCGTCAATTCTGGAAAAGTGTATAATAATTCCAGTTATAAGATAGATGATAAGCTTAAATCTTTGTTTTCGAGATGTGGATTCAATAGAAAACTCTCTGATTGCAACATATGAATTCATATCACAATTCTAATTTTAAAATTCCTTTCATTTATTCCTTCATTCAGATTTTTAAGTTATATTTTTCTAGATATTCGCAAAGAAAGTGCACAATGGTAGAAATCTTTAATTAATTAACGCTATAAAAGTTTATTACCAAGACTAAACTTTAAATTAAAACTTCACAGTTGTGAAACGTTTATTTAATTTCAAAACATTTTTATATACACTGTAGTGCACAATACGCTTGAGCTAAGTATAAGCTAAGTTTGTGGTCGAGACATCTCAATTTTTCAAATTTTCTCGACTTTTCCCGGCATTTTACTCATTAATATAAAATCCCGACATTTTCCTGCTCCTCCCAAATGGTTAACAATCCTTGAATAAACAACTATAGATTGTAAAGTTTCTAAGAGAAAGTTCCGTCATGATGAAATGAATGTTATTTAGGATTTAATAATCCATTAAAAATTTTCCCGGTTTTGATTTGAAATTCCCGGTTTTTTCCCGGTTTTCCCGGTCTCATTTTAAATTCCCGGTTTTTTCCCGGTTTTCCCGGTTTTCCCGGTTCGCTGGCCACCCTGGATATATATCGCTTTAAGAAGGTAGCATGTATGCCATCTGGTCCTGCGGAAAGGTTGTGTTTCAGCTAAGCGGTCGTTTTCAAAATAGTATCATCGTCTTCAACAATTTGATTTAGCCATGTGCTCAAATGAGGGACGTTACAAGCCGCACTGGTAACTTGGTCCGAGAATATTGAGTTTGAATACTACGGAATTTGTCAGCGCAGAGATTACAAATTTCAGGTTCCGAGGTCGCTAAATTTTCATCCAAATACATGAAGGGCGGTAGGGCCGGATTCTTTCCGCTGGTCCTTGATGTACTGCCAAAATGATTTGGGTTGGTGGTAGCAGCGTGTGCGTAGTTTTTTGTAAGCTAAGTTTATTTTGCAATACTGATTTTTAGTGCGAAGAGTTTTGTGCCTAGTGTAATATCGGAGAGCTTTATTCTTTAGCGTCTTCATTTGTCGCAGTTCTTTCGTTACCCAAGGAGCTCGTAGGTTAGAAACTGATGAACGTTTTGGTACGTGACGATCGACGATGATGATATGGGAAAATTACATAGCTGCAGCGTTCGGATCTTAAGATTTCAGTTCAGATTCCCAGTCGATAGCGTCGAGCGTTTGTGAAACAGCAACGAAATCGGCGTTCTTAAAGTCAAGCGCTGGCTAGCGAACGGTAGACAATGTGCAACTCGAGACCCCATACACCCAACCTTCGGGTAGTGGTCATATCACCTGCAACTCCGATTCTCTACCTCCCCGTGGTGCTAGCTGGGGTGCAAGCAACCTTAGCGGAGATCGGGTACCCAACCCCGGTGGATGCTTTGGTCGCATGCAGACTGAGTCAGGGGGCTTCGTACGCGTCTGTTCTCTATGTCAGGGGCGGCATGCGGAGTGCAACAACGTCCTGGTGGTGTTCGGGACCCAAAACAGCAACATCACGACGGTCCTCCTGCGCGATAGTGGGGTTAACTGCGGGCCTTGCGAGCCCGTGACTACAAAAAAACATAAGCAACGAACAACGAAAAAAAAATTTCGGATGGAAATAGGCAAAGACCCACGCGACGAAAGTCAAGATAGAATTTACCAGGTTTTTCGATGTGGGCAACAGCTCCAGGAATATCAAGTGAAAGCAGCAGAGCAGGGTGATGAGGAACAACCTTGACCAAGGGCGTAGGAGCCTCTTCAATCGTAGCCAATTGGGGTCCGTCGTTAATGAAGCAGAGATCGAGCATGCGACCATTTTCATTCTCTATGCTGTTGATCTGGCGGAGAGTTGCCGTGCTTAGAAAGTCAAGAATCGTGTTGGAAGGCACCGAAAACGAAGATCTGGTTGGATCAGCAAACAAAAAACTGCCTTGCGAGGGAATCCACTTAAGTCCTGTGTTTATGAATGCACTTAGCACTTCACCCTCGAAACTGGCGGACTGTAAAGACCAGTCAAAAATCACTCTGAGGGGATCACTTTTACTTCCCACTGTGGGGGAATAACTTTGTTTGCCCGGTGATGGTTTTTCAGATCGAGTTAAAACGCGTCGTACTGTTTCGGTAATTGCAATTAAACAATTAAACTTAAACTTCTTTATTGCCGTTTGTTTACTTATCCAGTTTCGGCTCTCTGGATATCGCTCTAATTGCTCCGACGGTGTAGCAGTGAGTCGTGAGAATTCGATAGACTTCCGACCGTTAGCACGTCTCACTGCGGGGCATCCACAACATACGGAATGACTTGTTCATTATCAAACATCCTGGTAGGTTGAATTCCCCGATGATAACGATGTCGTCTTCAGGAAGGAAAACATAATTTAGAAAGGCCGCGTGAAAAGGAATCAGCAGATGATGCATTTCTAGTACGATCAGGAGGCAGATACACAACCCCAACGTAGAGTTTTTTTGTGCCTAGATCGATGAGGGTCCATACAAATTCTTGATCGTTCCATGATTCGTCGTAGATGGGGATGGCTGAGAGAGTGTATCGGATAGCAATCAGAACTCCGCCACCTGTGGATTTCGTGCTTTTGTTAGGACCTCTGTCACAACGGAACACAGTGTAGTCTGAGCTGAAGACTTGACTAGACAGGGTTCTATCGTTCAGCCAGGTTTCGGTTAAAGCGATTACGCAGGAGTTGATACCACCAACGTTTCGGTAGTAAAGGTTGAGATGATCGCTTTTCCCAGCAGATCGTGTAGTTGCGCACTGGAACGGGAAGGTCCATCACGAAAAGGAAGGTCAACTCGATATGGATACAGGCTGGAGCACCCCGTCGTCACAATCGAACTCAGGGCCGGGACGACTGATCACGCTGGCAGCAATCAGCGCGACTGAGTCGAACGGCTCAGGGGTTTCCGAAGTGCCTAGTTTGGTGCGTCCCGGTGAAAAAACCCATGTAGAAGCGGTGGCGCGTACAAGCTTGTGAGGGGCGGAGTAGAGCGGATAGAATTCAGCATCGTAGGGGCGGCTGGAATCCAAGATTTCGTCACGCAGCTGGAATGTTCCCTAATGTAAAAAATACTTGCCTATGAAAGCAGGCTGGAGAACCTCGTCGCCACAATCGAGCTCAGGGCCGGGACGACTGAAAACAATGCCAGGAATAGGCACGACTGAGTCGAAGAACATAGAACTATAGAGATCATTATAAATATATAATGGGTTGAATTCTATAAAAGCTGAGATTATTTTACATCAACAGTTATGATAGCACTTTGAAAAAAAATTAAAGAATCACAGTGTACAGCAGGATAAATAAATTGGGTTGAAAAAAACATGTATTACACACCAGACTTATAATAATCATTAGCTCAAAAGAAAGTAACACGCAAGATTTAGGCTAGATCAAACTGCTGTAGTAGACTGAGTCGATTTGAGGTCATTTTTGAATTTCTTAAAACCTGGAGTCTAAGAAGCTTTGTTTTGGTTCAAAACAAATCCATGATTTTTTGCAGAATTTTTTAATACCGTTTACATGAGTAAATTTGAACTTTTAGTTTTTTTTAGGACAATTTAAAATTTTGTACTGAAAAATCATCATCAATTTTGTATCTTCTGTGGAACCGAGCCTGCTAGCGGTTTTTGTGCCAATTTATAAATTTCCTAAAGGAAAGGACCGTAACTTTGTATCTTAACACGCAAAAAAGTTATAAACTGTTTAACAGGGTCTTTTGGCATCGATAAACAATAAAATCAATTGACACCACTGCTTGTGCCCGCGAAGTAATACATAAAAAGTAGTCATGCAATACCTCGCTAGGCAACCAACAGTGATGTCAATGGAATTTGTTGTTCATCAATGCCAAAAGACATACCCCTGTTAAACTGCTAATAACTGTTTTGCCTTATAAGGTCTTCGACAAAGTTGTTCAACGAAAAATTTCCATTGGAGAATTAATAAATTGGCACAAAAACCGCTAGCAGGCTCGGTTCCACAGAAGATACAAAAATGATAATGATTCTTCAGTGCAAAATATTAAATTTTCCCGAACAAACCTAAAAGATGAAATTCACTCACGTAAACCGAACGTTACTTAAAATTTTTGCAAAAAATCATGGATGAGTTTTGAACCAAAACGAAGCTTTTAAAACCCCAGGGTTTGCGAAATTCAAAAATGACCTCAAATCGACTAAGTCTACTGTTTTAGAGACTTGCATTGAATCAGCAGTGCGAATAGGATTTCAAGACCTTTTACACAGGAGCACGGCTTGTAATTTTCAGTCAATTTTGTTTGATCTTGACAAACATCAAGTAGTCAACGTCATCGAAAGAATATCAAAGTCATCTAAGAATTGAGTGGCCAAGCTACAATGTCAGTCAGACAGGATTTTCAATTTTTTATGACATTGTTGTTCTCCACTTGCATCACAAACAAGATCATCTTTCTATTTAATTTTCTAGTTGTGCTAGGAAGAGATTAATGTTATTTGTTGCGCAACAGTTGTTAAAATGTTTTAATTGCTGTGTAACTAGTTTGAAAGAATTTAGAAAATTTTGCAAAGCGTTCGATCAGATTGTTGATTTACTAGTTCAATAGAAAAATATTTAAAGTAAAACCTCTGAAATTTTAACATTTTAATTATATTTTTTTAAGATTTCAAATAGAAAATTTAGAAAAAAAATGTGTGGGGTTTACCGACTAAATAATTTAATTTTTGGTGGCATCGAACCAGAGCAAGCTCTACTTTCTATCCAAGCAAAAATTAGCGTTATCTACTGTATTTCTTTTCTTTAAGTTCTTCTACAAAACAAAACATGAACGGGTTTGAAGTTTTAACCATTTTCAAAGTTCGATTTTAATTTTCGATTAAATACAAATTTGAGTCACACGGATAAAGAAATTGTCCCCTCATGTTTCCACCGCTATATTTTGAAGTAGCAGGTTGTACAGGTTTCTCGATCGTGTGTCTAGTTCGACGTTTCGCCTGAATTTGGTTTGACGACATTCGATTCGATGGTGTCGAAAATGCCACACCATCCAATTTCCAGCCGTGTTTGGCGAACAACAACAGCCAAAATTCCAACAAAGAAAGGATTTTGTATTCATTTTTATTTTCTTCCGAACGTTTCCCAAAAAGCCGCTTGAATTTATGACAGCAAACCACCGCCATTGAGTGAGTAGGTTTGTGGGATGGCGACGTCTGGTGGAAGTTTTGGAAGAAATTCCACTGTTGAATGTTTGATTTTATTATGAAAGCGTGCGTGCATGCTCGTGATGGATTTCGGTTTAGGGATTCTTTTTCCTTCTCCAGGTTGCTGCCTTCCAAGGGTGTTTCCTCTTATCGATTGGATCGTATCGATAGTTCCGGATTCCTACCGGGAAGCAATTCCTTTCGTTCAAATGCTAACTGCGGAAAGACGGAAAGACGAAAGGGACGTTTTTGTGACGAGAACGAGCCCAAATTGGCCGTGATTGAGGTTTCCGGATGTGTCCGGATGTGCGTGGAAGAAGCTTGGGATTTATTTGGTGAGTGAAACGATGGCTATCATGGGTTGATTTGTTACGCATCACGTGCGATTTATGTTTGTTTTGTGAACTGGCTATGCAAAGAATGCTTAGGAATGCTACCGGAGGAAAACATTCCGCTTCGGTTTTCTCGGAAATTACGGAAATAGTATTTATGAATGGGACAGCATTGTTTAGTAGAAAATGGAACAGTCATTTTGAGAATTTTGTGTAGAGGTAAGATGAAGGATATACTGTTAATAAATTTGATTCATTAAAAATAAAATATAATAATAGTTGTTTTCGGCAACACTGAAGATAAACAAAATAAAATAAATTTAAGTGGCAACCTTTGTTATTTAGGCAACATAAGGCAAAACAAACAAACAAAACAAAGTCCGTCATTGATCTATTCTTGAGAGCGAAAGACGTTTCTGCATGAATTTCTGTATTGAGATTCGTATGAATCTTAAAATCACGAAATGGCGTAGTTGGTAGAATAAGCACAGAATGTGCAGATTATGAAGGCTGCTGCAACATTTTATTTTTTTCTGATTCGGCCTCCGGTAGAAAGACGGATTGGCACAGAGAGCGCAGATTTTTAAAGCTGCTGCTATGAAAAAAAAGTTTCTTATTAAGCTTTCAGTAGAACGACAGATTGTCACAGGAGTCGCAGATTTATAAGAATGCTGCTATGAGAAAATGTTTTTAATTCGGCTCCCGGAAAAAGACAGATTGGCTAACGAATCTCGGATGTTTAAGGCTGCTGCTGTTGATTGTTTATTTTGATTTGGCCTCCCGGTGGATGAAGACAAATTGGCTCAAGAAGCGTTGGTTTTAAAGGTTGCTGCCACTGATTGATTGATTTGATTTGGCTTTTTGGTGAAAAAAACAGATTGGCTCACGAAGCGCGTATTTTTAAAGCTGTTGCTCGTGATTGTTTGTTTTGATTCGCCCTTCCGATAGAAAAAGACGAATTGACTCAGGAAGCGCGAATTTTTAAGGCTGCTTCCACTGATTGCTTTCTTTTGTTTGGACTTCCAATGCGAGAAAGGGAATTGG
Organism: Uranotaenia lowii; assembly: GCF_029784155.1. Taxonomy (NCBI): domain Eukaryota; kingdom Metazoa; phylum Arthropoda; class Insecta; order Diptera; family Culicidae; genus Uranotaenia; species Uranotaenia lowii. The sequence goes on from NC_073693.1 coordinate 364,749,384, forward strand.
CTTAGAAAGCGCGGATTTTTAAGGCTGCTGTTAATGGTTTGTTTTTATTTGGCCTTCTGGTGGAAAAAGACTTATTTCTGTATCGATTTGGCCTTTTGGTGAAAAAAGACGGAATTAGCTTAGGAAGTGCGGAGGATTTTTAAGGTTGTTCCTACTGTTTGTTTGTTTTTAATTTAGCCTTCCGGTGGAAAAAACACAAATTTGCTCAGGAAGTGCAGATTTTTAAAGCTGCTGCCAATGCTTGTTTGTTTTGATTTGACCTTTCGCTGGAAAAAAAATGAATGGAATAAGGAAGCGCGGATTTTTAAGATTGATGCATCTTATTTTTTTTTTGGACGTTCGGTGGAAAAAGACGAAATTGGCTTAGGAAGCGCAAATTTTTGAGGCTGCTGCTGTTTATTGGTTGTTTTGATTTGAACTTCTGGTGAAAAAAGACGGAAAGACTCTTGAAGCGTTGATTTTTAAGGCTGCTGCCACTGATTGTTTGTTTTGGTTTAAGCTTCCGGTTAAAAAAATACCGGGTTGGCTTAAAAAGTGTGGATTTTTAAGGCAGCTGATGCTGATTTTTCTTTTTGATTTGGCAGACAAAAGTAATATTTTTCGTTATTTTTCAGCTCAATAAACTTAGCAGGACTGAGAAAATCTACTCTCGTCTTTTCGTGATGATTCGTTCAACGAACTGATTGATTATTTATGATGAAAAACTCAATTCAGTGTTCGCTCATCGAATCAGGTAAGTCAGTCACGTTAAGCCAATTATCGTTGTTGTTTCCTGTTGCGTTGAGCGTAGCCCACAAAATAGGTAACTAGCTAGCGAAAAAATGGAAACAAAAAGTTTCGGCGCGTTGTTTTCGCTCATGATCATCGCTACTAGTCGACCTGAAGTAGAGAGTTAATGCAGAAACAAAAAATCTCAACAACACTTTTGCACTCGTGCACTTAATTTCGTTTTGATGTAGTTGTAGCTTGTAGCAATAGTTTTTTTTCCTGTTGTTTCTACCAGTTCTGCTTCCATAATGAGGTTAGCCCCGAGGAAGCCCGATTGAAAACTAAAAACAATTTCCTCTGCGTCAGCCAGAGTGAGTGGGTGAAATTTTTCGCCCACAAACTTTCCCTCATTTTCCGCCTATTGGATGGCAACATTTTTGACTTCCCGTGGGAGAGCGCTAGAGGATAAACTTTTTTCACAACCGATAAACTTTATCTTATCATCATCATCGAACGATTTGGGGGTGAATTTTTTCTTCGACTTTTCTCTCGAATCAACCTCGCAACGCTGCTGGAGTCAGGCGTCAACAAAAGTAAAAAAAAAGGAGAAGAGATGTTTGAGTTTACCTCTTCTATGCAATTTCTTGCCAGTTTTTTTGCCCATTCACTCCCGCGTGATTGGAAACTTTTGAACCAGTCTGCGGAAAACTAGTTTCGAAAGTGTAATATCGTTAAATCGCCGAAGAGTTGGATAATTTGTTATTGTTTTCCCACTTGCTGGCATAATTCACGTACGAGGTGAAGTCAATGCCGAAGATTGATGGCTTAAAACAAACGATCAATTCAAACTGCTAAACTCACCAAGAATTTTGAGAGTTTTTAACATTCAAAATGAGTTTGAAAACAGATCATTGTTATCAAAAGGTGCCATTTTGTTCAATTTAATAATGTTTCCAATAATTTTGAGAGAATGAGAACTGATCTCATAGGAATATTTGAACATTTATTAAAATTTGTTATCCATCCTCAATATACCCATGATATTTTTTAAGGCATTTTGTAAAAGTTTATTTTGGAAATTTCGCAAAATGTGGTAAATGTGGTCATTTTTGTGAGTTTCTAATAAATTTTTTTAAAAGCAATTGAGACATTACAATATTTTTAAACATTTTATTGTTAATTTGGAGAAATTAGTGACTTTTTGTGACAGGTTTGTAATAAATTTGTGAAGTTTTTGATTTTTATCATTTTTGTCATTTGAATCGCTTCTAAATTTTTTAAATGTTTATTTCACTTTTGTCATTTTTGTTATTTTTGTCATTTTTGTCATTTTTGTCATTTTTGTCATTTTTGTCATTTTTGTCATTTTTGTCATTTTTGTCATTTTTGTCATTTTGGTCATTTTTGTCATTTTTGTCATTTTTGTCATTTTTGTCATTTTTGTCATTTTTGTCATTTTTGTCATTTTTGTCATTTTTGTCATTTTTGTCATTTTTGTCATTTTTGTCATTTTTGAAATTTTTGTCATTTTTGTCATTTTTGTCATTTTTGACATTTTTGTCATTTTTGTCATTTTTGTCATTTTTGTCATTTTTGTCATTTTTGTCATTTTTGTCATTTTTGTCATTTTTGTCATTTTTGTCATTTTTGTCATTTTTGTCATTTTTGTCATTTTTGTCATTTTTGTCATTTTTGTCATTTTTGTCATTTTTGTCATTTTTGTCATTTTTGTCATTTTTGTCATTTTTGTCATTTTTGTCATTTTTGTCATTTTTGTCATTTTTGTCATTTTTGTCATTTTTGTCATTTTTGTCATTTTTGTCATTTTTGTCATTTTTGTCATTCTGATGTTAGTTTTGTGTTGCATGATTGTGTTACTTTTTGTCACCTGTCTTTGCTAATTATCTACATATACATAACATTTTTTTGACAGCTTAGTGGCATTTTAAGAGAATTTTTCGATATATTTATGCAATTTTTGATTGATTTTGCATAAATGCTCTTGTTGCTCAAATGCACGAAATTTGTTATCGTTTAACCTTCTTAGTTTTTACGGGAAAGTGGTAAATTGAACGAATTATCCTTCATTCTTCAATATCAGGCAAACAAATTTATCCTGTTATCAAAGACCATACATCTTCCTTCGACCTTTCTCTGTCCTGCTCGGCTGCTGTTCTATAAATCATTCGCTTCTTCTACATTCGATTACGAGATCATCTTAACTACTCCTGAATCTATCGTAAGTTGGTGTATACTGCCAGAAGGACGATTATAATTTGTCGCAGAGCATCGAACACGAGGGAGTGTAATTTGCCTCCTCTTTCTTCGATAAGGCGTTATGCTCAAAAACTACACATTATCCAACTGCAACTCTTGATGGGGATGGATTGAGGGTGGGTTGGAGGCTTAACTGAGTGGATAACTGAGAGATGAGAAAGTACCACTTCCAGCAGCATCATCATCCACTAAAAAGCTGCAATTGGTTTCGTTTGGATTACTTGTGTGCTTGCTCGCTGTATTGGCTCTTTCTTCCGGTTTCTGGAGAGTGTGTGGAGGCATCTTTAACCATACGGCAAACATCCAAACGTTCATAATCTAGGAAGTTGCCTTTTTCACTTCCGGCTTGGCCCCCCGAAGAGCAACCAATAAGATTTACTACGCCCTGGCTCTACTATATCAAACCTCCCTAATCTGCGATAAGAGGCTTGTGAATCGCAGCTTTTCCCATCGGCTTTCCACCACTCTTGTTGGCAACGATCTTCATTCATCTGTGCTGAAGTCTTTCCCCGGGAGCGATGCGACTGCGATTTCACACGTACTGCTTTTGCCGATTTTCCGTGGCCGAGACCCCCTCAAGAAATTTTCCCCCGGGCCGGTGTGTGACGAACTACTTGGGATGGGAAAGCGAATAAGACGATTTCCTTGGGAAATTCTTCCCTTCCAATTTAGCCACAATCCAAGGTTCGAGAGTGTGATTGGTGTGAAGAAACGGACGTGTTCGACTTGTAACGACAACTTTGCAGCTTCCAGGCATCGTCGTCGTCGGCGTTCGGTTTGACGAGTCCCTGGCAGCACATTTCTTACATTGTTGAGGGTTGGGGAGCAAGAAAACTTCCCATTGGGGAGCTTGTGGAATGGGAGAGACGTGAGAAAATTCCTGGGCCTCCCACACTCCAATCACTATGGCTACTGGTTGGCTTCCAATCATTCAGCATCCGATGCTATTTGGTGTGAACCTACTACCTTCTTCTGTGTGTGTTTGTGATTGCAAGTTTGCGGAAATCCTTGGTAAGCGATATTTAATGGACTAGTACCTACTTTCCTCTCACTGCCACCGAGTTTTGCCGCCAGGATTGCAGAAAGCTTTCCAATCCCATCTCTGAAGTCAATTGCACTGGCAGTTGTCCTCGTTGTCGTCGTCGCATTAAATCGATAGCTTTACGCGACAGATGCGTTTCAGTCAGTATAATTGAATCAGCTGAGTGAGGTATTTCTGATTGATAATGTTCTATCGGAATCAGATGCGCTGCCTTTAATTGATTCTTACCTGAGATTACATGAGATAGTTTTAACGTTTCAGAGCGATACTGTCAAAGGCTGAAATCATCTTATAATAATCCAACCAAAAGTTATTTTAATATTTATTTAGAAAAAATCAAGCTCTTTTATAGTTTCAGAACAGCCTGTCATAAATTTAAAAAAAAAAATTCTATACACCTAACCTAAATTGAAACTTAAAAATGTAACTATTCCTTAGACTCTTCTTGATTTTGAAATTCTATTCCACAGGAAAACAGCATTTTTGTGCTTAGGTTGGAATAACTGAAACCAATCATTGATCATTGATGAGCTTTAAAACCTAGCTTTAAAAAATCAAAAACCGGTTTCGAGTCAATTTTTAATGAAACAAGAATCAAGATATTTTGTTGACATTCTTGTTTCAGAGGTACAACGCTTTAAAGAAATTTATTTTCGGTACTAAATGTTCCGAGCATCTAAGTTTTCAGAAAGGGCTTATGCAAGTGCTGTACGCAATTCCAGAAAAACACGGTTTAAAGTTTTTGTGGTGTTTGATTTCCCATACTATTTTAAAAGGTAACGGTTAGTTTCCACTAATGACGACTAATTCATTAGCAAATATTGAAAAATTATTTTACGACCATCCTGACATGAAAACTCAAATGAAGACAATTAGGTCTGAGGTAAAATTAGAAAGTAATTGCTCCACTTTTGGGAATTTGTCTCCTTTCCAATTATTCTTATTTTTCAGTAGATCAAATTCTGAAATCAGAATATTTTATTTGCTAAATCCAACAAAAACAAACAAATTGTTTTTTATTTAGCGTACAAAACGAAATTTTTGAGCAATATTTATAAAAGTAATCATGAAAGATTTTTGAAAAAAAAAATTCAAAACTACTGATGAGTTTTGAGGGAAATTTTTTTATTTTCAAGTTTTTTTTCTTGATTTGTTTTGAGTAATTTCTGGATTTCGACCAAATTTTCCCGGATTTGTTTGAAAAATTTCACAAAATGTGACTTGAATATCTTGAAATTTTTATTCCAATACATCAATCTTTCGAGTGTAAAATGAACTTCAAAATACAATATTTTCAAAGCGATGGAAAACTCCCAATTTTTTTAGAAAAAGTTTTCTAAAATGTTGATTTTGGGTACAATTGATCCCTAATATATGGGTACAAATGATCCCGGTATATTGTTCTTCTCTATGGATCGTGGTCATTGCTGATTAGGAGATTACTAATATTTATCCAATAGCTAATATTCATCCATCAATTATCTGAAGAAAAGGGCTAAAATAATCGATTTTCTCTTGTTTATAAAAAATGCGCCCGTAAGTATGCAATGTCATAAGGGTTGAGAATAAGCTATAGAATTTTTTTTCTGACAATTAAAGATTATGAAATGAGAACAAACATGACCAAAATAGTCAATTAACATTCTATCTTGGGGTTTTGTTTGGTTTTTTCCATGGATTAAGGCTTCCTGAATAAAGGATCAAGTCTCCCTTAACTTCAAAAATATCGCAATTTTTTTACTCCTACGAAAATGCTTCTAGTTCATCTACAGGTTCAAGTTTCGTTCTAATTTTAGGAACATAGAAACTTGAGTTACACGCTGTCAGAAAATGTAAAAGAGTGCGAGTTGCTAAATTTTTCCAAAAAAATATGGTGAAAATAAGAAAAGGGGATCAAGTATCCCCACTCTTTCCTACGTTTCTCGAACGAGAAAATACTGAAAAACAATTACTTGGAAAAATTATCTTACTGGCATCACGAAGAAAATAGTATGGTATTTTACATACAATCCACTTATAATCAATCATATATGTGATTGGTTCTCGACAAACTATAATTATCAAAATTTCAATAACACATATAATAGACAATCTGATTGATTTTCTACATTCAACAATATATATGATACATTCAACTATGGTTGTATGATTAATTTGGTGAATTTCAGAATAAATATAATAGATTCAACTATAATGTACGATTGATGTCATACATTCAGCAATAGTTCAAGTTGATTCAACTACAATTATATGATTGATTTGAACATAAATATGATAGTTTCAACTAAAATAACATGATTGATTTAATAATTAATATTCAAATTATGTTTTTATTGGAGGATTTTTTTTTAAAGACGACCACACACATATAGGATCTCACAGAAACTTCATGTTTCTTTGAAGAGAATGGGGAGTTCACTACAAACCCAAATGAAACGCATCAATTACTACTAAGTACGCATTTCCCGGAATCCATCGAAGGAATAGAGATTAATGACACTCCGATTGAAAGACTCACTCGAAATGTCAGACGTGATGAAGCACTTCGCAAATCACGCACAATCTTTACACCTTCAATGGTTGACTGGGCAATAAGTACATTCGAACCATTCAAAGCAGCTGGTGAAGATGGAATTTTACCAATTCAAATACAGCAAGCTAAACAAATGGTAACACCTGCCTTGGTAGAGATGTTCGTCGCCAGTATGACCCTCTGTCATATTCCAACTCAGGGGAAGAAGGTGCGCGTGATCTTTATCCCGAAACCAGGGAAAAAAGATAAAACTCAACCTAAGGCATTCAGATCTATCTGTCTAACGTCCATTATTTTAAAAATAATGGAGAAGATACTTGACGAGTATAATAAATCGCAGTATCTTAGCTTAAGTAAGCTAAAAAACTTCCAGTTTGCTTACAAAAAAGGTATGTCCACGGTTACGGCCTTACATACTTTAACACAAAAACTAGAAAAGACCCTAGAGGCAAAAGAAATAGCACTCGCTTCTTTTCTAGACATTGAAGGGGCATTCGACAACGCATCTCACAGTTCAATCGAAACAGCTATGAAAAGACGAGGATGCCACTCGGCAATTGTTAACTGGACCAGTGCCATGCTAATAAACAGAACCATGTATGCAAGCTTGGGAGGACTTACAATCAAAGCCACACCAACGAAGGGATGTCCCCAAGGCGGGGTTCTATCATCGTTGTTGTGGTCCTTGATAGTGGACGACCTCCTTAAAAAACTTGTATCCATGGGATTCGAAGTTATTGGCTTTGCAGACGACGTAGTTATTAAAGTTCGGGGAAAACATGAGAATGTGCTGTCTAATAGAATGCAAACTGCACTCAACTACGCACTATTTTGGTGCAGGGAAGAGGGACTGAACATAAACCCTTCCAAAACTACTGTGATCCCGAGCAGACTTTTATGGCAAAATTTTAGCAAATTTTGCTATCACGCCCTGAGAGCCAAATGTGCTTTCATTTTGCTTGACATAAGGTGGTACACAGCAAAAATGAGAGCTCAATTTTTCATACATGGTTAGCAAAGTGATGCCTTATTTAGCTAAAACTGAGACCTTAACTACACCTCGTTTTCCGAGAGCTTGGAGAGCACAATAATGCTTATATAAGGCATCAACTAATTTTCATTGAAAGCAAAATTCGACAACAATTTGCTCTCAAAAATTTCGTAAAATGTTTCTTTGTTATTCACCTGCGAACAATCTACTCATTTATTTTTTGTACCAACTTATGTCAATTGAAATAATTGCAAACATGACCCTCAAAACGTGATAGCAAAATTTTGCATTATTTTTCTGTAAACGCCTTCTTAAAAAATCAATGTATTTAGAATTACATTTTTGAAATCACTTCATCAACTCTAGGAAAACTGGGCGCAATAAAATCGATGTTCATACTTTAATGGAAAACGGCGAAAAATTAATTATTTAAAAAAAATAAACTACTTACACAAGAGAGCTCCTCTCCGAGTGGTAACGTTGAATCGTTTGATAATTTACGTTCCGATAAGGCGAACTCTCTGCCGGTTTTAAACTTTTGCATACAGATCATATTTTGCTTGGCTGGACTCTGATTGTCATCATATTCCCAACTGTCGTTACCTGAGTACCTCCACGAAGTCGTAAACATTCGGCAGCCTAATGCGGAGTTGTTGATCTAAAAAAAGGAAAAAAAATCAGTACACTATAATCAAATGTGTCAACTTTAAACACCGTTCTTATGTTTAACGTTCTTATGTTCAATGCATATCGCCTCACAGTATGTAATTGAAAATTATGGTACATTTGAATATTCATAAAATCGCCTGCAGTTATGTAACTACCAAAGGGAATATTTATATTACAACTTACAACGTTATGAATTTAAAAACAATTCTCAATGCTTTAATTTGAGAAAAATTATTCAATGTACTAATATTGTAATCTTACCTTTTAAAGGCGAATTAACAGTTCGCGTTAAAATTAACAAGAATATCTTATTTCATCAATAGCTCAACAACGCTATATACCTGGATTTTGTAAAGTCGAAGGAGAATGAATGAATTAAAATAAAACCAACTCTAAGAGATTTAAACAAATAGTCTATAAGAATTTCAGATTAAAATCATTTTCCTTCGATTCTATTGTGCTACAAAACCTAGATTTTTTCTTGTAGACGAAATACGATTGTTTTTCCATTCATTTTCCTGCGATCCGTTTTTTCTGTTTTATGAGTTGGAGAGTTACGTTGTAAATAAAAAACAACTGCCAAAGATCGCACTTCAACTATAAGTATGGAATTTAACATCTTACAGCGGGCCAGAGATTCCAATAACAATCTGTATGCTGGTCTTGACTAATTATCGATCATCCATGTACGAAGATGACATAAAGAAAAAAAAAATCACCGATTAATCAGCACTTTCGGAATGGCTGGCTGGCTGGCCTGCCAAGATATTTCGGCATTTCTAGGTTAGGACATGCCCAATTTACATACCTGTGATAGCGGGTTGTAGCACTAGATTCTCTCCAGGCTTTATTGTTATTCTCCAGGCCATTCGATTAGAGAGAAAACGAAGGCGGCCAATTTGTTTTCCTCAGGAAGTTCACCACGCTTTAGTGACCAAATTGTAGCCTAGCTCAACTGAATTGAGCGGACCTCCTCGATGGAAAACTACGATTCCTTCGCGGGTCGGTTTGTTCGGGCAGATCGGTTGAGGTGCGTTTGGTTCGAGCCGGACGATTGGTAAGCGGTCGGGGCGGTTTCTCCCGTTTCGGTTTCCCGTTTAAGCTCTGCGCCGTGAAAAATTCACATCGCTGGTCGTCCGACCAGTAAGACACTGGTACCGTGCGCCAAGCTCGATCGGCCGGTTGTCTGCACCGCACGCTGCAATTAGTTTGCTAACGCAGTGACTGCAATTTCGCCTCCGATGGGGCCATTGAGCGGGCCTTCAATGATCGAAGAAATTAGGCAGAATATTCAATAATTTTAAATGTATACAAACTCACCTCTGGAAATGATGGAATTTTATGTTCGCATCCGATGATGCTTCTGCCGGAAAACAAAACATCCCGAAAAGATTTGCTGCACTTTGCCACTATAAAAACAGGTGAAAATAAACACAACACAAGTTTGTTTACTTTATGAGCAGTGGTGCCAGGTGTCCCGATAAATAATGATTTGTCCTGATTTTCGAGGGACCGTTCTGATTTTTTCATTAATTCATGAATTAAGAAAAAGGTCCTTAAAATGTACGGAATTGTCCTGATATTTAAATGGTGTTTTTTCATATAAAGTGCAGGCCAGGCAATATACTTCTTTTCTCGGTTACATAAATTAAAGCGTCTCCAGTACCATTACTTCGCCTTGATTTATGTAATTCAAGCAGAATTAGTGGTGCCCTGAAAAATCCTGATTTAATTCTTTATTGTTCCTGATTTTTGACAAAACTACCTGGCATCCCTTATTTTGAGATGCACCAGTGACATTGTATATATGTCCCACGCATTTGTATTGTTGTTAGGTGAAAGAGGGTGAAAGTACACATTATGTGTTACTTATGTAGCATTGATCTGTATTAATTGATAAAATGGAATACGAAAAAAAACCTCAAACTTACTTGAATGGTCGAAACTTGCGCATTACGCCTAGTCCGCAATGAACTATTTTTGTTCCTGCAACCAATTGCTTGTCCCCCATTTGGTCGACTGATTAGGGCTGAACAAATATCAATTTATTGTTTTGTCGAGTATTTTATGGGAATTTTTAAAAATTTATCAAATATCCGAAAAATTACAAGAGCAAAAAACAAATTGTGGAAGATGGGAGTTTTATCTCTCTTTGTAACCTTAATTTCCTTGAGTTTTTCGATAAATAATTTATTGATTTATAGGTTTTGTGCAATGATACTGTATGCAATTTTGTTGCATACAAGCTTTCGTGCAATTTATTCCAATTTATTAGTTTTTTGCATTATTTTTAAACATCTCGACAAACCACACCCTCCCCCCCCCCCTCCTTCACGATGTGCCAACTTTGAGTGGCAAAAGAAGGATTTGAAATTTGCTCCAGCCTATAGTTGATCTCAGGTTTGTATTTAACAAGACAATATGGACGCCTCTGTTATGCCTAGTTTTGCTATCAAATTAAACTCTACACCAAATTTTGCCTACTGTTTGCTGTTGATACCTTATTGTGGTCTAAGCATGCTGTCGGATCAAAATATATGAAACCTTAATTATGCCTAATTTTGCTCTCGTACAAAAATCAACAGCAAAACACGCTATCAGTTTGCTGTTGACACCTAATTATGATCTCAGTTTGCTATCATTTTGGGCATCAAAGTCTGCCCGGGATAGCCTTCACTAGGAGACGAAAAATTACACTAAAACCTCTAACATTAGATGTGGAAGTGTTAAACCTCGAATCACAAGTGAAATATTTAAGCATAGTACTAGACTCAAAGCTATCATGGAACCCACAGATAGAGCATGTAATCGCTAAGGCTACAACAGCTCTATGGGTCTGCCTCAAAGGAGTAGAGAAAAAATGGGGACTACAGCCGAAAATTATCTACTGGATATTTACAGCTATAATAAGACCCAAAATCTCTTATGCCTTCTTAGTATGGTGGTCCAAAACTATGCAAATTACAGCCCAGAAAAAAACTAGCGAAGCTTCAAAGACTAGCAACGCTAGCTATAACTGGCGCTAAGCGAAGCACATCGAATAAGGCTCTAAATGCACTACTTAATATTCTGGCTCTACATCAATTCATTGAGTTAGAGGCGGAACGTAGTGCCTTTAGACTCTCCAAACACAAAACGCTCTATGAAGGAGATCTTACAGGACATCTCAAAATCCTAAAGAAATTTAAATTAAACTCACTTATTGTGAAAAATGATGACTAGATGGAGCCCATTTTTAACCTAGACATACAGTTGCGTTCAAAAAAGAATGAAATCGCGTGAAGCTGCGCACCCTCTTCCAACTTTGACAAGCTGCCATTTCTCTTTCGGTTGATATTTTTTCATGAAAATTTCACACAATCTAGTTCAACTATTCAACTAACACTCTACGAAATTTGAAGTCTTTACAATGACGGGAAACAAAGATAGAGCTATTTCCGTAAAAAGGGAAATTTGGAGTTGCTTCACTAAACTTGCTGTATCTTCGACAATTTTCATTAAAAATACTTGAAATTTGGTCTTAACTTGGCAACTTAAAATACTATAAATTCCAGTTCTGTTTTTATTGGAGGTTTTGATATCTTAAGTTGTTATTTTTCGGAATAATTTCATGGCTTCGTTTGGGCACACCATGTCGGATTTAAAGGAAAAAACAACTTGTTTTACGAACGGTCAAACCAAAAAGAGAATATTTTTTACTTCGATTCAAAATTACAACTTTTCCTGCAAAATCATTAATGAAAATAACAATAGAATGAATAACTAGCACCATTATAGTGGTGCTCAGATGGACACTATACTTCTAGGGGTTTTTTTATTCTAGCCAGGGTGACCAATATCTCCTAGATTGAACACAGTATTTTGCATCTATATAGTTCAACTTTACCGCCACGATGCTAGAAAAGCTGACAGGAGATCCCGATGTCCATGTCCCGATTCCTCCGCCGTTGTTCTTTTTGCGTCTTGATGCATAGTTGCCCAGAAAGTTATGCGTTCCAACTAATCGGTTCCGGAAGATGTCCTTAGAAGTCCGTGCTTCTGCACCCGGCGCACAATATTAGACATATATCTATCATAGGCTGACTTACCAATGCTAGTTTCCTGTGGAATTCTGCCAGGATCACATAAAGGAACGTTGAGACCCACGTCGATTTCGCGGGCAAATTTCTTCACCTCATTGGCCACAAACTCAAACGATCCTCTATTGTCAAATATTTCTTTGGTATACCCATGCCTCAGAAGTCTAATTATTGAAATTTTCATTGTTGGCTTGAACAATGGCCACCTTGACACTTTGCGTCAGAAAAACAAAACCATGCCGTTTTTTCGAAAAAATCATGAACTTTTACAAACATTTCGAGACGTGTGGTCATTTTAGCGGATGAAATAAACATCCTGAAGTGAAAAGTTTTTTTTTTTGACGGAATGATTTTCATGAGTATTGATGAAAAGCTTCACAAGAAGAAAAGTACATTTTGTTCCCAGTGTATCATCAGCGATCCACTTTACTTATTCGAAAATTTATATGCTTTAGGTGAAATCTAAGTAAACCATCATTTGATTCTGCTAGCATAGGCAATCTTATGCACGTCAGTATTTTTATTTGAGGATAATTATGAAAACTCGTCAAGTTATTGAACATCAAATCACGACTTAATTTAAATACGAAAAAAAAGCCGCCTTTCGTGCAGCTTTTGATCTGCCGAGCAAAAACTAGTGAATTGATTCTCTTCAAATTTTGTGCAATGATTCTTCGCTCATACCGGCACGTTCGGTGAAAAAATTGTGTTGATCCAAAGCACCCAAGTCAAATTCGAGCTGTGCAAAGTTGTGGATCACCTGTGCTACCATGGGAAGGGAAGGGTAAAGGTTGGTTCACAGAATGAGCAAAACAAATCTAAAATCGAATAGCCCCTATTTTATTACTAAAAATTTGAACAAAAAAAAAAGGAAAAAATTGTTTATGCCGTAACAAAGGTTATGCTGATATGAAATATACTTCAAGAAACCATTTTTAGTCTCAATTCAATTATTGTCCTTGCTCTTCTCAATGCTCAAAAAAATCACCTAAGGCCACAAAACTTACATTTTTTCGAGGTGTAATGAATTCAAAACATAATTTTGACTAATTTGGGTACCCTAAATCTAAATAATCAATTTTTCTATTAGTTTTTGTTATTGAAATAATTTTTGAAAAACGGTTAAAATTTGTTATGAGAAAACTCTGCACTTTTCGACAAAAGTGCACAGTTTTCTGTGCAAAAACATAAAAGTTTTAAATCATTTATCAACTTTCCTCAAGCCTCCAAGAAATTTTGAGTTCTGTGTAAAAAGTTATAGAGTTTTGAATTTGCTTACATTTCCTCATTTAACGATTTTAAAAAAATCAGAAAAATTTTTAGAGCAAAAATCTCATCGTTTTGCCGGTTTCAACATAAATGTTAAATAAAATCAAGTTTTTTTTAACTTTCGGCATTATTGGCAAAAAAATATGTACCTGATTATAATTTTCCAAATTTTTTAAAACTGATGAATTTTACTTTTTTTGATCATGCATCATCATTATCAACAAGAGAGGAGGAGTAGGCGATGACCAGATGACATCGCACGTGATTTTTTTCGCGTCCTGGAAAAATAAATTAAAATTAATGGTTTATTCGTGAAATTGTTAATTTGAGTTCATAAGTGATATCCGTGTTAACCCGGGGAAGAATGATTGTGATCTGTAAAATATTTTGATTCAGTGCTACGAATTATTCCCCAAGCGTGAGTAAGTTGTTGGTTTTGGTCAATGTGAGACATCGTGGCTAGTGAATTGCTCCCAGATCCGTAGCTGTTTCTTTCTAACAGTCTGCCAATAGTTGGCCAAATAGAAAATTGGTTGAAAAAAGTATGGGAAAGTGCAAGAGTTCAAACAGGAAGGACATAGTAGTAAGAATAGAAAATGCAGTCAGTGATTTCCCCCGATTGTATTCACTTGCCAACGACATCTGTTTTCTGGATTGCTATGATGGTTCCACGTATAGAATTATATTTTTATATTTTCACGTTACTTGGAGTTTAGACCTTATTAAAGGGAATGGTAAAATTAAATGTATTTTAAGCAGTTCCATTTATCAAGCCAGCCGGAGTACATCGATAAGTGTAATGCATGTGTTCGAGACAAAAGACCTCACGTACTTCGAACAGCCAAAGTTTAATAGAGACAAGCTGCGCAATGATAAGTATCCTTCATATTTTTTACTCGTTCAATAAGGTGTTTTTTTTTCATAAAAGGGATTTAAAAAATCCGTTATGCTTATGTTTTTAATATGTTCAATCTTGCAAACTATTTTTTGTAAAATCATATCTTTCAATTCGGTATCGAGTTTTTAATACGATCAATGCGCCAATGTCAGCTTCTCAAAGTTTGACAGCTCCATTAGCTCTCAGCAAAAAAATTATTATGTTTTTCTAATTTCTCTAAAACAAAATATCCTTTAGATAACTTTGTAGCATCAAAATGTAGGTATCCGAACGGACTTCTTTACCCATCTCATAACTCCACATGTTTACATTTGGCCCATTCACCTTTTTCGAAATTCATTAACGAATTGCTATTTAAATAAATTAAATAAAAATCGAATCGTATATTAAATGCATGAGGGAAGCCTTACATTGTAGATTACAATGTTTTTTTGTTAAAAAATTTGAATTAAGTGTAATTTAATAAAGAACTGAAAAATTATTGCTTGTTGAAAGCTTTCAGGGTTATTCAATAAGTAAAATTCTATTCTACGATTAGAATAATTATTCTCAAAAAAAAAAACCTTTCAAGCTCTAAACAGACCTTTTTGTTCTACTAATATTTTCCGTTTCTCTTATTTTATTTTCAAGAGCAAGTAAAGGCGCTTTATCCTGGGTCAATGACCAGATATGATTGTACTCTGAAATCCAAAACAGTTAAAAAATAAAGCTAAGATTTTAAAAATCCTTATGTTTATCAAATTCTTTAAAATGAATCTATTATTAGGTTTTGTGATTTCGGTGTACCAAATTAATCATTTCCAGCCGCTGAAGAATTGTCCTAGTGATTGGTGAAGTCACTTCACATCACTCATGGTTTGTTCATCAAGGAGCATTTTTCTTAGCATGCTTCCAACGATAATGCCCATTTGAAACGTATGGTACTGGTGGTCCACGTTTCTTCTGTTCCTTTGTTCCGGTGTCTCTGCGTTCTCTGCTCCACAGTGGGTCCGGCCATTTTATGTTTTCTATTATTTCAATATTTTTATGTTAACATAATAGAAAACATGAACAAAGACAAAAAGAATGATAATGATCTTTTATTATTCTCCGGGATCGGACATAAGTTCTGGCTGTGGAAGTATGATTAGTGATTAGTGATGCATCATCATCATCATCAACAAGTTCAGAATCCGATTTTTCTTAAATGTAGGTTTGATCGGTAATCAGTTGTCAATGACTGATTACATTTAAAACTGACACATTTAAAAACTCCATATCACCAAAACTAAATGTTATAAATCTACCAAATCAATAACTAAAACATAAACACCAAAATGATTCTCTATCGAGTTATTAATCAAATTTTAAAAATGAGTTTTTATAATGGTGGGACGAGTTTAATGAAAAAAATCCTTCCTAAATGGTGAAAAACCTTTCTTATTATTCATCATATTTCATTTGAGTTTTAAAATGAGTTTACCGAATTTTATTGTACAGTTTTTTTCACATTCTTAAAAAAGTAAATCGAATTTCAAAGTTAAACAATTCAAAAATTTTAGGAGTATTTCTGGTAAGTTTGTCTATGTTTTTCAATTCTGAATTTTCGGTGTTCTAAATACATAAACCTTTTTTTCTAATCAAAGATTCACATTTCAAACCATGATTTTTTTTTTCAAATTCAAAACACTACACCAGAATATTTCAATCAACACGGTTCAGTTGAAAATGAAGCAAAGAAATGTAAATTAAAATTAATATTAAATAACAATTTTTATTATTATCCTAACAATTAATCATGGTGAATTTTAAGCCTGATCTGACACTTATTTTAATTTTTTTTCTCTAAATCTGTGTTTTGGGAATATTTATTTCGAATTTTAAAAATAGATTGCCTACAAATTATTTTGAAGAGAATACCCAGTTCAGAATAAGAAGATAAGAAAAGAAATTTCCTCGACCGAGATTTGAGCTCCAGTCCTCCGAGTTGGCTGTCTAACATCTTACCGCGATGCCAACTCACCAGTTGATATGATCCACGCTATAGCTCTATATGTGAGATTGCCTTTTTACGAACCGGTCAAAAAAAGAAGGGGTGAGTTAGAATGGCAATTGAAGGACCGCCCATTTATCGTCTATCAGTTCACTTTTAGATAGTTCAAATCGTTAATGTCGAATCAGCCTAATTCCAACTATTTGGTGACATATCTTCGAATTGACCAAATCCGAATCAACTTTTTTTGGGCAAAGCTTATCGTAAATAAATGATAGAGAATCACTCAATACCAACGTGTTTACGATGGTTATTGAAAATGTCTTAATAGTCGATTAGAATTATCAATTTTATTACGATTTCATGGTAGCTGAGAATAATCTCACCTAGCATAGGTCCTTCAACAACACTCTCCCGGTGAGCAACCAGGACTATCCTCCTTTCAGATTTCTTCCTATTTATTTATTTCCAATGTTCGTTTGATTTCCATAAAACGTGTTTAAATATCACAGATTTTGAAATAAAAATCTTCTGTTTTAACTTGCATTTTAAAGTTCTTAAAAGTTTTCCATATAAACAAAAAAAACACTTCCGTCAGCGACGGTCACAGCCTACTGAGTCTAATTTTCCATCACCCATTGTTTTATTCGAAGAAATATTTATGTTGTAAATTAACTCTAGAGGCAAATAATTCAAACAGAGATAGTTTTTTTGTCTGGTTTTCCAGCGAAAGTTGAAAGTCATAATCATTTGGGATCAACTTAAAAGTTTTTTTTTTCTCGTCTTATCTTCCACGGCCGTAAGGGAATATATTTCTAGGGTTCCATATCCTGTAACGCCAAAATTAGTACCTAAATGTTTAAAAAAATAATAGAAATCGGTTTTCTTCAGGATATTTTTATACTTTTTGGAACACAACTTCACAAATTAGAAGAAATAAGATTGTTTCTCCGATAAAATGACTTTCAAGGAAAAAAAGAGTACACTTCGGAGAATTTCACAAAATGAAGAGTTCGCTCGTTTCTCGATCGAAAAAGAGTACATGAACTCTTAATAGAGTACGTATGGTATCCTTATTCGAGACACTTTAAAGTACGAGTCCCGATTAACCCCACGATAAGTGTGCCAGAAAATTTGCAATAAAAAGGACTAAATCTAACTAACTAACTAAATCTGCACTCCCAAAGTTTTCAAAATAAGTTCCAAAATTATTTGCACCTCGAAAAAATGTGAAATTTACTACCATGTGCCTTATCAATGACTGTTATTCAATCTAGTGAAGTTTCTTAAAAAAATAGCTTATTCGAAAAAATGTAACATAAATTTATATTAGTAATAACGTGAAGGTAAAAGTTCAAGACTAAAAACCCTCTTTAAATAAATGTACAACAACAACATGACTGTTATGTGTCCCTAGAAGAAGGCTGGTTTATGGAAGTTTTAGTGTTTTGTTCGTTTTTCTTGGCCAGGTTTGATTTTATTCTTTTAAAGGCCACGACAAATAAAAGCCTAGAAGGACTCTTTTCATTCGAAACATTACTCACCCAGAATATTTCAATCAACGTTCACCTTCCTGCGTGCAAAAAAAAAAACAAATCAAACCACCGCCAGCGTTAAATCGTTTTTACAAATTGAGATTTTTTCGATTCTTTTGTGTTTCAATGTTACCACGCAGAATATCCATTAAAATCAATTATACGAAGTTTATTATTATTCTGGTTTACATAAATACATCTAACAACGTTTCGAATGATAACATATTACCCAATTGATATATTAAAAAAAAAAACAGAGAACATTTTAGCCCTTCCAGGATCTTATTCGTGAATCTTCCATTCAGAGTGTTTAGTCAGAGGAGAAAAAAACCGTCTCAACAACCACCGGCCATAAATTTCCCAAGTAGGCCATGGGTGTTGTGGCAGTTTTTTTTCCTGTCCTACACTTCGTTTCATATCGAAGGTAGGGTTAGGTACACGACGAAAGAGATTTCGCACGATTCAATTATTTAGCGTTTCATTTGCGAGAATTCTCGCGCCGTGGCGTACCTTACAGTGAAAGTTAAGCACAGGTGGGACGAATTTGGCTGGTTGCTCCAAGCAGGCGCTTGCTGACTGTCGATGATGGCACAAGGACGACGACGACGACGCCAACTGCGATGCCAGAAAAATCACGCACCTTCCCCAATTTTGTATTTTTTTTTTTGCAACCCCGTTGTTAGTGTTTCTCGATTCGAGGAATTCTTGGTCGTTTCTGCATGGTGGCTGGCGGACGACATAATGGGTTGAGCTAAAGAATAAAAAATGGCTTCTGATAAAAAGGTGATGTAATGGAGTGAACGATTTGGTACGTGATTACTTTTTTTACTGATCCCTGATATGGGGGAAAGCATATAGCGCACGTTTTAAGATACTATCGACGTTTGAAAGTTACATACAGTTAGAGGTTTTTTAAAAACGAATCAGGGCTTTGTGACTCTTTAAGGGTTATTGATTAAAAATAGTTGGTATTATTTTAAAATCATTAATAGAAAAAAATTCAGGTTTAAATGATTTCATGAGTAGGTACATATAAAACGTTCAAACCTATAACATTTGATGTATAATTTTATATTCTGACATGAAGACTTCAACCTGAGGCGTTCCTCTAAACCTGTTGGTTAAAAATTCTTTGACCTTTACCTGTTTCCACCACAATCCTCGACCTTTTTTCACGTGGTTATCCTTCCGGAATGGGTACATGCCACCAGGAGACAGCTCACTGCTACGGCAAGAAAGCTCTCCCTCAATCTAACCTGCTTCTTGGCTAGTCCCAACCCAATGAGGAAGGCGGAGCTCGATGTTGTTTGACGTTTGCATGCAACTTTTGAATAAATGTTCGAACCTTCCGCTGTAAAAACCGCTAAGCCCATGCTGCAGGAGGATGAAGCAAATCAAACCATCCGTTCGTGGGTTCGAACCCTCTACATAACAAGTAATCCGAAGGGGTTGGCCAGTAGTCGAGGCTCGAAACTTCACACAATGTGACAGGTTAATTAGGCGAGCTGCTCCACCTTTTGTGCTTTGATGCCTCGACTTCAGCAGAAGAAGGGAGGTTTCTGTGGTAGTTTCTTCTAGTCTTACTGGCTCTTTCTATTAAATATTTCTAGCCATTAACAACACAAGAGCTTCTCCAACGGTAAGCCGCATCTAGGTTATGCCACAGAGAAGTTATGGTATGCAGTTCAAAAGCCAGTTTGAACCTAGCAGCTTAGATTTATGGAGATTATTACTTTCATCTTTATCTTAAAAATATCTTTATATCAGGCCTCTCACATAATAATCAACTGTTAGACTTGCATCCGTGCTTCCCGAGGAGACTTTTATGGCAAAATTATAGCAAATTTTGCTATCAAAATTGAAAAACGATCATTTCTCCCAAACTTATTATAAAAAAAAATCTTTGATTGGGAAGTGTTGCGGGCGGAATTGATAATTCAAAAGACGCTGAATCTTGATAGCAGTAAGATAGCTTCAAGCTGTAATATATTTCAACTTTTAGAACTACTCTAATTTTAGGTTAACCAGTTTATCTAGACTTACAAAATCAGTGCGCAAATTTAGTTATCACGCCCGAACTACTTTTGTGATTGTTATGAGTTTGCTGTAAATGCACGTGATTAGGTTAGAATCAAGTTTTACAGTTAAGCTTTAAATTTTAATCAATTCCTACCTAGTGGAATGTATTCCGTGTCTGTGGAGCAAACTACCGGATGTTTCACTTAATCGATTTTAATTTGTTTGTTATTTGTGTTGCTGTAACTAAGTCAGGTTAGGTTAGATACAATTGTGTTTAGTTAAGTTTTAGCAATTTGTACATGTCCTGTCCTGAGCAACTTTGCCGCACTACAAACCGTACTTTTCAAACGTACTAACACCGTACTATTAGTTTAAGTTCACAATTTTAATATGATATTTTTATAATTTTCAGCCACTCGTGTTTTCCAAATAAATTTCCTCCCGGTCCGTTCGGCTGACGTGAAAAAAAGAGCGAGCGAGACCGCCAATCCTCTGACAGTTCAGGAGAAACGTCAGTTGATCCGCCCGCCATGCACTGAACTACATTTCACAGCGGCGCGTCGAAAGCGACGCTTGCAGTGTTTCCGATGTCAACAGGAAGCATTTTGGTCGCATAAGGGCATCCGCAGCAATCGCGAGTATAGTGAAAATACTCACGCGTTTGATCACTCTCATACCGCACCGGGGGTTAGTATGAGGGTGAGAAAAATAGGGCCGTTGCCGTCGGGACCGACAAAATCACCAAATTTGCTCACTAGGAAGGGACGAGAGCAAACATGCACTGAAAAAAATCTGTCATTTAAGGCTACGTTAAACAAACGACGTTCAGCGTGCTGATTTAGTTGACATTCATTGAAATTTTTTAATTTTGGTAAACAATTTGTTTATTAATTAATTAATGATTCGGTCGAATGTACGGATGGAATTTTGTTCGCGGAGGAATCGGAAGTGTGTCGAAGATTATATAGAGCCATTTCGAAAGTATTCTGTGCTGGGTCGAAAGAGTTGAAAATTTAGGCCGTCAGAATCGGTGGCCCAGGATTTTTTTTCTTTGCAACCGAGTGGGTCGTCGAAATTAGCAAAAGTTTGAACGGTGCAGAACTTGCAATTGACCAGCATAGAGTAACAACAACGCAAGCGATGAAGGTAAGTGAAAAAACTATTTAATCAGCGAAAATTTTAATTTTTTTCTACTCTCCGTACAGCTTGAAAAAGTACGCAGCAGATAGAAGAAAAACTTTACCATCTGGCCGGGTACATGAGCAGTATATTTAGCAGATATGGTTGAACCGGGACAATGACCACCAATGCACCAGGGCAAACGGTTCCGACTCACTGAAGCCGAAGTCTTCGGACCAGCGGCGGAAAACCTCCTGCTTGATGGTGGAACTCCACGGCAGCTGGCATATTTCGCGCAAGTTCCGTTGACTTTCGGATGATTCCGGCTGCTACTGAACAGAAGTTCTTGCTGCATCCGCCACCGGACACGGTTGCTGGTCGCTCGAAGCTGCTTGGCCCTGTTGCTGCTGTATGGCTTGTTAAACCAGGATGTCGACTTTGTCACGTCACGTCACGGATAGCAGTTAACCAGTCGAATAGCCGCCAACAATCACCATGCATTATAATTAATAATAATGAAATAATCGAAATTAATACGAAAAACCTATTTAGTGGTATGAATAAGGTTTAGCAATTGCTTCGGTAGCTTTTACTTTGCTCGAAATCAAGCAAAGCAAAAGCCCAAAACATTTTCTTAGTTTGATATGAATAAACATTTGCTTAGCAGATGTGTACTAAAGTCTTAGAACATAGCTTTTGCTTCGAAAAAAAGAGCTATCCAACCAGCAGAATCTGAAATTTTCTAAAGTAAAATGAAAGAAGACGATCAAAAAATTGAAAAATACGGCTAAAATAGCCATGAAATCGACGGTGCGGGTGGTGGGTGTAAGAACGATCGGAAAAATTTAAGTCAATACATGCTCGTATGTTGATGTTTAAAGAAAATTGAATATTGTCAAACAAAAAATTGGCCTAGCTTTTTAACATTTATCATAAGCTCTCCCACACGTTTTCGGATCGGGATAATCCGATATATAAAAAAATAGGCAATAGGCGCGCATCTTAACTTAGATGTTTTTTTTAATCTTTGAATTATAAAAAAAATCATATAAATTTGGGAGATCTGAATTATGTTTTAAATTATTACAACTTCCTTCCAACTTCAAGCCGATTGGGATTTCTTCCACTGTAGCCGGATTTTTTTAATTTGAAATATTTACTTATTGATTTGTTTTGTTTCATCTTAGACGAATCATTTCATACAACGACAGGAATATGAAAAAAGTTGGGCTATCACTTCGACTGTTCTTTATCTATGTTGAAAATGCATTTTTAAATTGTATTGAAGTGTAATATTGCTAATTTTATAAATTCATGACGTTGTTGAAGAATTTGTTTATTGGAAAAGTCTGCTACCAAGCATGCTTAGAAAATAAAGTAATTGCTAGGAGATTTCTCGAGCGATTGCTTCAGATTTGGGCTTTATTCATACCAAACTAGCTTGTTCTAAAAGTAAAAGCTCCTGACTGAGAAAACAGCTGTCAGAAAAAACTTTATTCATATCAACCGAAGCAATTGCTTTCTGCGACTGCTCGATTTAGTTTAGCAAAAGCAATTGCTAGTGTTTTTTCATACCACCTATTGACTCCGAAAATTCCATCGATCAGTATAAATTAAATTTAAGATTTTCTTCAAAAGTTTCTCAGTGCAATGCTCAATTTAAAAATAAAAATGCTTCCGCCCGGTGCGCGAACGAGTGTGTATACCAAAATCGGTCCGCTGAAATGAGCAAAATCGGGCCGCGTATACTCCCGTATTGGTGCGTTTGCTCTAAGAAAGCCTCTCATTTTGCTTGACATACACAGCAAAAATTGGAGCACAAATTTTCATCCTTCATTGCAAAGTGATTCCAAATTTTGCTAAAACTGAGACTACACCTCGTTTTCCGAGACCTTGGAAAGCAAAACGAGGCTAAAGCTTAAATCAAGCAAAATGAAAACAAAATTGACTCTCAAGGCGTGATAGCAAAATTTTCTGTTATTTTGTCTTCCAGCTTCCTTTTTTTATTTTTCTTATAACCGTTTCTTAAGTTCAATTGAAATTTTCTTCTTTTTGATATCAATACTGATTATAATTTCGCCTTTTCTTATGAAATTATCAGTTAAACTACAATAGATAAACTTAATGGTCACAGTGACAGAAACCCAAAAAAAAAATCGCCTGAATGAAAAAGGAATCATATGTTACCGAAACTTGAACGAAAGAGTAAAACAGCGTTCCAATGTTAAATTCAAATTTTCATGACTGCTTTCATATTTTTATTTCACTTGAATTTTCGATTCATGCATACTACACAAAAGCAGCTACGCACTTATACTGAGAATTTAAAAAAAGGTGATTACAATAAAAATTAAAAGATTTAGGTGTTTCAACAGTAAAATATGTACTAAAAAATTCTGATTATCAGTGTAATCATATCTATCTATCTATATATATATATATATATATATATATATATATATATATATATATATATATATATATATATATATATATATATATATATATATATATATATATATATATATATATATATATATATATATATATATATATATATATATATATCAGAATATATCAGAATATATATATATATATATATATATATATATATATATATATATATATATATATATATATATATATATATATATATATATATATATATATATATATATATATATATATATATAAATGAATCTCTGTGTCTGTCTATCTGTCTGTCTGTTTGTCTGTTCCCTATAAACTCGAAAACTACAGAACCGATTTGCGTGAAACTTGGCATATGAGAGTATTGTAGGCCGGGGAAGGTTCCTATAATAGTTTGGGACCCCTCCATCTTCCTGAAAGGGGGGAGAAGGTCTTTCATATAAAAGTAATAAGTCTTCATAACTCGAGAACTGTTCAAGTAAATCAAACCAAACTTGGAATGGGGTGGTGCTTGGGTACGAGGAATATTTAAAAAAATATTTGGTACCCCTCCCTCCTTCCAGCGGGGACATATAAAGGGGGGAGGTGCCTACCATTAATTTTTTTATTTATCTGGAGAACTAATCAAGCTAAGGGAACCAAATTTGACATGAGAGGGTAGTGGGATACGAGAAATGGTTCTATGATTGTTTCAGACCCCTCCCTTCTCTCAATGGAGATACAGAGAGGAAGGAGGGGGGCTTTCATACCTTTTTTATTGCATAACTTGAAAATTTTCGAGCAAATGTAACCAAATTTGGCTTGGAAGGGTATATGGGTACGATAAATAGTTCTATGAATATTTGGTACCCCTCTCTCCATTCAGTGAGGAGATAGAAAGTGGGAAGGGGGTTCCTTTACAATTTCCCGCACTATTGGAAAACTAATCGAACAAATGGAATCAAATTTGGCGTGGGAAGGTATTTGATAACGAGAAATGTTTCTTCGATATTTTGAGAACCCTCCGTTCTTCCAGTCGGAAAATCTTAAGGGAGGAGGGTGCTCCCTTACAATTTTTTACATCACTCGGAAACTTACTCAGCAAATGGAACGAAATTTGGCTTGGGAGGATATTTTAGCACAAGGAATGTTTCTGTGAATATTTGGTACTACTGCCTCATTCCAGTGGGGTGATAGGAAGGCGAGAGGGGTGCTTCTTTAAAATTTTTCGCATAACTCGAGAACTAATCGAGCAAATGGAAACAACTCAGGCATGGGAAAGCATTTGGATAAAATGGTTAATTGCTTATTTGAGTTTTTTTCTCCTTCAATTGGGATACAGTTAGGGAAGACAGTAGCTCACATACGATTGTTTTGCATTAACTAAGAACTTATCCAACAAATGGAACCAAATATGACATAGGAACAATCATACAATGGAACAAAATTTTTAAATTTCGATAGCTAAACGGGAAAATGTAACCAAAGTAAAGAAGTAAGCCGAAACGTCAAAAGAATTGTTTTAATTTGATTACAAATTCACCGAAAAGCATCAACTAGAAAAGCCAATAGATCCAGATTTGACAAAAAAAAGTTGTGGGATTATTTTCAGGATCTAGAGCTAAGGTCAAATTACTTTAATAAATAACAACTCAGGAAAAGTTTCAAAAAGGTAAAAAAAAATGTAGATATTCAATGCTTTACGCCTTTACGCATAAATGTGAGGCGATCATGTTGAGCCTGCGAGCTGCAGTGATGCCCTGAATTGCGTTACGAGACGAATGTGGTGCTCTTGTTTCAGAGTTTAAAAGCGCTGCGCATGCGAGCTGATTTTAATTTTGATCAAATGCAAATGAATTTAATGGAGGAAAGTACCCCAGCGAGACCTGGAAGACGTTTTGGGAATATGCCCATGCGAGGGAAATAAACTGCTGTTCTTTATTTGGGAAACTGTTTTCCTTAGAGCCTTAGAGTGTTTAACATTTTTGGTTTCCTTTGTAACACGAAGAATTTTTAATTCAAAATCCTATAGAATCTGGTTTTAAAGAATTTACCATTGCAATGTTTTTCAGCATACAATTTTTTTCAAGATGAAAGACTAGACGCGCGTTATATGTTTTTACAAACGTAAATCGTGAAATTTCGAGTTGCGGATTCTGAAATCGTTTGTGAAGCACAAAAGATTGCATTTTTTTCACTTTTTTTGGGAGAGGAGGGTGAATGTGTGGGCCAAACTCATGTGGAAAGCCTCTCATACAGAGTTGCCAATTTTTTGTTTTTCAAAAATCAGGGCTACGTCAAAGTAACAGAAATTTCACTCAAAGTGATGACCTTTTTTTTGGTCGTCGATTCACATTTTCACTGAAGCAATGGCATCTTATCAGGCTAAGCCTCAAAAAATCAAGCAAATCCTGGAAAATCTGGCACATTGGCATCTCTGCTCTCATATGAATGCTGTCTATCACTGAAGCTCTTCGCGTTGTTTTGCATCGCTGACATAAAAGATCTCTCCTGTACCTACCCTTCAATGAGGTTATAGTAGTTCACATTGGCATTATGTGGTTTTCACAGATAGTGTGCAACAAAAATAGTAGCTCTTCATGAATAAATATAAAATAAAGTACAAGTTAGGATTGATAAAAAATACGAATAAATTAAAAGTTGCATTAAAGAAATTACAATTTAACAAAACAGTAATTCTGGTCGCATGAAATTTGCTGTTCATGTAGGTAATATTGAACATTTTTAAATCTTGATTTTTATATTTCTGTTTGATATTGTGTTTTAAAGAAAGCAGCGGTTAGACTTATCATGGTGTACCTCACAACGCTGAGGAATAATCAGGGACTAGTTGTCATGTTCGGAGATTGTTGACTTAAGACTGATTGACGCACACTGCAAAGTGTTCTACTGCCGCAAAACCACTCCATTCTGCGATGATGGCAGACTTCTGATACTAAACGTCAGTCGTGAACTTTCTTCCTGAACGGTACCCAGCTGAAGTGCGGTTAAGCTGCTGAAGCGAACAAACTGGTCGTCTTTTTGCGGCATATGTTTACTGGAACATATCCTTCGTACACTCGAAGGAATCGACCGGAACACATTTCTTCTTAACTTCATAGAGCACAAAATTACCGAAATCACGAAGGCAATTGTACAGAGTCCGGCAATTATTATTGTGATTATTACGAAGTATACAAAACCGAGTTAGATGACACCTTGTCACCTTGTTAACATTATTTCTAAGATGTCAGAGGATATTTTTTTTTAGTTTCTAATAAAGTGTTTTTTTTTTTGTAAAAATACTCCTCGAACCTTAACGTAGTGCTTTGATTGCCTAGTTCCAGGCTGTGAAACGGTAAAAAGAGTTGTCCAATGAGTGTATGTTTTTTTTAATTTTTGGTCGCACTTGGAAGATACCTGGAGATCAGAAGTACCCAAGTATAGTATGGTGGGGATCGTCAAGCTACACTGGCGACGCCTACCATGGTGAAGATCATCAAGATGCACCCTGAGAGAATTTCTTGGCGTAGTAACACTAAATTGGCGATACATTTTAATACACCGTATCAAAATCACCGTCGGATCTTGGAAAATGATCTTTAGGCTCAGCCTTACAAGATCCTAAGATTTCAAGACCTCTCATTTGAACAGAATTTAGAGCGGGTAGAAAGGGCGAAGGCGCAGCTTACGCGGTCCGGGCATGAAAAAATTGGAGAATATCGTGTTTTCTGCCGATGAATTCGTTGCCCAACAGCGGTTTGTGAAAAAACAGAACTACAGATTTTGATTGCCAGAAATATCACGAAGCTATGCAAACGTATTAAAGGCCACAAGACGACATGAATCTGTCTTATTAAAGGTCTGGGTCGGAATCGCCCGTACTTTCCTGGTGAAGATCAACCGAACACCCTGAAGAGGTGTAGATTAATCAATTTACGTATCGAAAGTAGTTCTACGGCATGTCTTCGAACTGTGGACACGTCCTTATTTTGGTTTTGGTTGGTGGTTTTTCAGCAGAACTTCGCATTGGCTTACGGAGGAAAGAGATCCCAATATATTTGTTCCAATTTTTAGTTAATTTCGAGTACGGAATGGTCGGGGAGTTCGCCGGACCTGAACCCTATGGATTTGGCTGTCTAGGGTATACAGAAGCCCTAGGTTTACTCTACAAAACATGACGGGTTGGAAGTTCTGAAGCGCCATCTAGTTGAATCCTGGGATAAAATACCACAAAAACCACCTGCGGGCTTTTTAGAATATGTACCTTGAGTCTCTGCAGCGAGGGGTTAACCTCAAGGACAAAAAATCGGAAGGCGCCAATGGATTTTGAAAATATGATCTGTTTTGATGTAAATCGTATTTCATTTGAAAAAAAAAATTTTGTTTTGATCAAATTATTTGTTAGTTCCAATGTAGCACTTCAATTGCCGGACTCTGCACTTAGCAGTACTTTGCACCGATGCGCTTCGTTGCTTTTTTTTGTTTATATTATAGTATTTTTATCATCTTTAATACCGTTTTCGTTTTTCTCCACTGGCGCGGGGCAAAACTTTATCTGAATAAACAAACAGAATCGTCGCCCGGGACGATGCAAATATATGGTTGCTATACTCGCCCTTATGCTTACCCCCAACACTGACAACTTCTACGGGTTGCAACCGCCTGCTTGAGGTTCAAACCTAGGGCACTACTAGTGGACTTCTGAATTAATAAACGGACACAAAAACAGCAGTTAGGGCAAAACTCGTGGATAACTAGATTACCACTGCTAATAAACGAAAACACTATAAGTCATTTGCGACTTATATCAACGATGCAGTAGGCGGACCAATCATTGAAAAACTTATCCGGTACAACTGTGATCGATGTTTACTCTCGGGCTCGAACTCACGGACATCGGCTCAGGAATCAACTGACTTCCCAGACAACCAGAAGTCGTATTTTTTTTACAGATTATATCGTATAGAATGTTATTTATACTTTTTTTTTTTTTTTTTTTTTTTTTGTTTCGATTATAGTCGTTTTACCATCTTTATGGCATTCGCGACCACGACGCTCGTGGTGGTTATTTATACTCATTTTCGTATATCAGCACCTACAATGTGCGGTCCATGCATATTCTTTATCGTATTTAAGAGCATTGCATGATTTTATTACGACAAGAAGAAAGACTCGTATTTATGTACAGATGAACTCGACCTTTGTGTACGACAATTCGCAAAAAATCCGTAAAATGACCGATATACGGTGATCAGCCGTGACTGACAGATTTTGTCGTGCTATGCATAAAATAATTCGAAATAAAAAACGTATATAACTGCATTGATTCGTAATAATGTGCATGCAATCGTATACCTTTGTAAATTAATTCGCATGTCGGATTTTCGTAAAACGTATTTGCTGGCAATCGTAAAAGAATACAAAAAAGTTCAATAAAATCGTTTATGATAATGGGACATCGATGATTGGAATCGTATTAAAGTAGGCTTCAAAATGTTGGTTTATTTTTAGATCATCGATGAAATGTTCTACGATTTAAAAGATTTAAGTTATAGATATATACGATTTGCTTTTGGTTTAATGCCTTTGAAGCAAATCCCATTGAATTTATATATTCCAAATAGCGTCGAGGAACCATCATGAGCTGCAGATCGTATGGTCAGGGGATCAAGTCCAGGTACTAACATGAAAAAAATCAGCTGGCAAATAATAAATTTGTACGATATAAACTTGACAGCAAAAAACGCATTTCTTTGAAATAATCTTATTTTTAATTATTTTTGGGGATGAATAAACCAATTGGTTTAAAGTACAAAAAAAAATAATAATCTTATTTTTATTCTCACCAGAAATAAATCTAATTTTTTTGTTATTGGTGACTTTAATGCAAAACACCGATCTTGGAATAATATTTCATCAAATTCAAATGGGAATATTTTATTTAATGACTGCTCTGCAGGTTATTACACTGTTGAATATCCTAATGGGCATACTTGTTTCTCTTCGATTAGAAATCCTTCCACAATTGATTTGGTTCTAACGGATTTAGGCGAGCATTGTAGTCAATTAGTTACTCATGCGGACCTCGATTCAGACCACCTTCCAGTAACTTTTTCTTTATCCCAAAGTCCCATTGAAAACCCTTTAAAATCAACTTTTAACTTTCAAAAAGCTGACTGGGAGCGATATAGGAATTTTATTGAACGTAATTTGAATGTAAACGTTCCACTGAATTCAATTGAAGATATTGATTTGGCTGTAGAAAATTTGACAACTTCAATAGTCAATGCTAAAGCCGCTTCAATACCCAAAGTTAAACATAAATTTAATCAACCTTTAATTGATGATGATCTTCAGTTTTTGATACGACTGAAAAACATTCGTCGACGCCAATATCAACGTACAAGGGATCCTTATTTGAAATTTATTTATTGCGACCTTCAAAAAGAGATCAAACGTCGTTTAAATTTCATTCGTAATGAAAATTTTGCCAAAGCAGTAGAGGACATAAAACCCTACTCAAAGCCATTTTGGAAATTAACTAAAATTCTGAAAAAGCCCCAGAAGCCAATTCCCACTTTGAAAGACGGGGATAAACTTCTTTTAACGAATGCAGAAAAAGCTCAAAAATTGGCCCAACAATTTGAGTCTGCTCATGATTTTAATTTAAACGTTGTAAGTCCAATTGATGCTCAAATTTCCCTTGAATTTGATGATATTCTTTCTAAACAAAATGTATTTGAAAGTTCTTGTGAGACAAATATTGATGAACTTAAATTGATTTGCAAAAAATTTAAAAATATGAAAGCCCCAGGGGAAGATGGGATTTTCTATATTCTTATTAAAAAGTTGCCTGAAAGCACTTTAAATTATTTAGTTAAAATCTTCAATAAATGTTTTCACTTGGCTTATTTTCCCAATAAATGGAAAAATGCCAAAGTAACTCCAATTTTAAAACCTGGAAAAAGTGCTTCAGAGCCTTCAAGTTATCGACCAATTAGTTTGCTTCCATCTTTAAGTAAACTATTTGAGAGAGTTATTTTGAATAGAATGATGATTCACATTAATCAGAATTCTATTTTCCCTGATGAACAATTTGGTTTTCGTCATGGACATTCTACTACACATCAACTTTTGAGTGTAACTAATATGATTAACGCTAGCAAATCTGAGGGTTATTCAACTGGTGTTGCTCTTCTTGATATTGAAAAAGCTTTTGACAGTGTTTGGCACAAAGGTTTAGTAGCTAAATTAGCTCGATTTGATTTCCCTGTATATCTCACCAAAATTATTCAAAATTATTTGACTAGCCGAACCTTACAAGTAAGCTATCAAAATTCATGCTCTGAAAGGACACCCATTAGAGCTGGTGTCCCTCAGGGTAGTATACTTGGGCCAATCTTATACAATATTTTTACTTCTGATCTTCCTGATGTACCAGAAGGAAAAGGTAGAAGATTATTTGCTGATGATACTTTGCTTTCAGCCAAAGGTCGAAACTTACGGGTGGTACGCAGTAGATTGCAACAAAATTTAAATTCCTTTTTGAATTACTTGAAAATGTGGAAAATTTCTCCTAACGCTTCCAAAACTCAACTTATTTTATTTCCCCATAAGCCAAGAGCTCAATTTTTAAAACCTAATGAAAATCATTCCATAACTTTTAATGGGGTTTCATTAGAATGGTCTGATCACGTGAAGTACTTGGGACTTACACTTGATCGGAATCTTACTTTTAAAAATCACATTGAAGATATTCAATCTAAGTGTAATAAATATACTAAATCTCTTTATTCTCTTATCAACAGGAAATCCAAGTTGTGTCTGCGAAATAAGTTACTTATCTACAAACAAGTGTTTCGACCAGCGATAATGTATGCAGTTCCGATTTGGTCTAGCTGCTGCGCGACGAGGAAGAAAGCCATCCAGAGGATTCAGAACAAGGTTCTGAAAATGATTTTGCGGCTTCCACCTTGGCACAGCACCGAAGATCTTCATCGGATTGCGGGCATTGAATCGATCGAAGAGATGGCCAACAAAATCATCTCCAACTTCAGAGGCAAATCGATGCAGTCTTCCATCGCAGAGATTCGTTCTCTTTATAACTAGTTTAATTTTAGGATAGTGTTTAGTTTTAAGTTTAAAATATTTTTGCCATTACAGGATGTTCTCCTACATTAAATTCTTAACTGCGCTAAGCAAATTTAATTCTTACAAATAAATTTTTAATATCTAGTTAACTATAGGGCTCTGAACAGTTCATTATTGAGCTGAACACCTAATTTAATGAAAAAAAAATGTAATATAAATGTAATGATGAATTGATACAAATAAAGACATATTTAAAAAAAAAAAAAAAAATCTTATTTTTATTCAACTGACGGAAAATGAGAGCCCTACACTCAAGTCGCAAAAGACGACCAAATAAGTCGTCAAACTTTCCATATTGTTACGAAAAATGTCGTATATTACAACCTCAATCATCTATATGATGATGTAAACTGTCACAGTATATTCCAAAAAGAATCAGGGTAGTCGTAAATGATGCGCATGACAAGTCGTGCAAATCGTAATTTAATACAATCCAAATCAAGAATATGTTTGCTAATGTACCTATATGGCCTCCAAAATGATACGTATATACTGGTTTTGCTACATTATATACGATATGTTTACACGTATATTTGCACGTATATTTGCGTTGCAAATTCGAAATACCCACCAAATGGTTGTCTGGGTTGCCAACTGAGCTATATCACAAGCCCTTCCAATGTTCTTCGTTGCATTTTTGTTTACACTTATACACGCTAGCAAATTTAAACCCATCATTGACTAAAACCAAAGCACATCAATATGAAATTAAAAATTCTTTTTTTCTTATCGTTTTCCAAAACAGTGTAGTATTATAGTAGTATTTTAAGAATGTTTTCCAACTGTGAATGGCCAATCATTTGGCATTTAGTTTTTTCTCTTGATGTTGAATCAAGCCTAAGGACGAGTCAGGTTATTCGCAAAAACAAAAGAGAATATCCTTCAATTTTGAGATTTAAAAAAACTGCTCTGAATTGAATCATTTTCTTTTGTTTCGACAAACTGTCTTTCTTTAAAACACAAATTGTGTTTCGATTCAAAATCTCAAATGCTTTGATTCTTTAGCTTTATCGTTTGATTCCATGAAATTTTCCATTAATTTAAAATTATTTTATTACAATTTGAATGCATTTATTCTTTCATCTTTTTATAATTTTTTCTCTGTAAAATCTAGCATAACAAATTGATTTTCTTTAAAAAACTAATAAATTATTTTTCAAATTGGTTTACATCAGCTGTGTGTTGAGATAAAAACCTCAACCCAATTGTCATTAAGCATATATTTCTATATATTGTTGACTTATGTACGTATGCTTCTATCATTTAACTAGCTATTTTGGTCAGTTACGATTTTTAAGCTAATAGTGTAGTACTTTGGTAACACCTCGCATATTTAGAACTGACGAAACTAAATTGTTCCATAGTCATTTCGGTTTAACCAAATCACTTTGACTATGAGATCGGGGGTTTGTTTCTTTGGAGATCGGTATCCTTAGATCCGGTTCACCTTTGGAGAAGTTCCCCCTTTATTCGTGTCCGCTAAAAATCCAGCTTTCTAGCCCAGAGCATTTAGCACATCAACGGCCCCATCTAAAGAGGAGTGGCACTTAAGTCGTTGACGGTAAAAAAAAGCGACGCAAACGCTGCGCATCGACCCCGCACCGGAAGCGGAGAAAACAGTAAGTTACAATTGTTATAGTTATGTAAATTTGCAATAGCTTATGAGTACATTTGAGTATTTTCATTATGTAATAAGGCATGCGGATTCAGGATTGAAGTATTGTTCTAGTTTTTTTTTTATAATTCCAAACATGTTAAGCTTGAAGTTTAGTTTATCATAAACTGTGTACCTCAAAATACCTTAATTGAAACTTGGTAGGGAAAGTAGGCGATGGTTTGTTGGTATCGCCCGTGTTTTTTTTTCGCAACGTCGCGGTGAAAAGTAAATTTTTAAAGTTTAAGTAGTTTCTTATTGTAAAGTTGTGATTTTTCTTGCATTTATGGATAATGCATAGTGATCAATAATTGCATGTTTCACTGTTTGTGCCTGACCCGATTTCCGTTGAATTCGTCCTCCACCAGCAGGTTGAATGATTTGCTACAAGAGGAAACACACTTGCTACTTCAACGATTGGTGAGTTCTTTCCATTATCCTTCTCATTCATTAAATCTGAACTGATTTGAAATCCGGAAGTTTCAATCTGAGAATTTTCAGGAGCTTGCAAAATTTGAAAGTTCTGAAAAATCGTTTAATAATTTTGATGATTCAATTTATAAAGCATAATTATATTGAATAATGATTCAATTTATACGGCATTGTTTTGGATTGATGTGAAGAAAAACCTCAAACCCACAAAAGGACGAGCTCACAAGGACTTACCGTTCATAATTGTATAGAAATTGGAAGCAAGCGCACTGTCACTTCGACTTTGAACTTCCATAACTTTTTACTCTGATGATATTTTTTGACCAACTCTCAGCTAGTATGTCTGAATTTTTCGAAAGGTTCTATCGATGAGATCAAAAGTTACGCGAGGTGCAATATTTCAGGCATGAACCTTGAAATGCGATTTCTATAGAATTTTGGGCGATTCATGAGAACAATATCGTTCCACCAATCAGATAAAAAATGTCTGGCAAAAGCAATAAAGAAAAGAAAAAATGGAATAAATGATTCATTTGTGTTTTTAAATCAGAATCTCGCGATATTGTTGTGATTTTTCGTGAAATGTGATTTTCCTATGAAAATAAACGTCCAAAATTCTATAGAAATCGCATTTCAAGGTTCATGCCTGAAATATTGCACCTCGCGTAACTTTTGATCTCATCGATAGAACCTTTCGAAAAATTCAGACATACTGGTTTCATATCTCAACAATCACTGTGCAAATTTTCAATAAAAAATGTTGCGTAGTTTCAGAGATATTGCAGTTTGATTGAGAAAAGTGCAAAAAGTCCGATTTTCGTAGAATTACTGTTTCTCAGGCCACACAAACTCCAGAAAGCTCAAATTTTGTGTAATGATAGTGTGATAGTTGATCTATCTAACGCAAAGAATTTGATCAAAAATATCATCAGAGTAAAAAGTTATGGAAGTTCAAAGTCGAAGTGACAGTGCGATTGTTTCCAATTTCTATACAATTATGAACGGTACTGTACATCAAGGAACACAGTAAATTTAAGCAAATGTGCTTCCAACGTGAATATTTAGAATATTTTATTATCTGTTGTTCACGTTTCTTTCTCCCTGTGTTCCAGTTGTCTCTGCGTCCATTACTGCACAGTGGGCCCGGCCGAGTTAAAATTAGTAGTAAATATACTTTTAATACTCACCGGGATGCTGACAAGATCTGGCTGTGTATGTATCATAAGCATAAGCATAAGCGACCCAACAATTTTAATCACCTCAAAAATTTACAAATATTGGCAACAGCAGTAGAAGCGGCAGCATTGCATAATTGCCGCTCGTGGCACTGCTGAGCTAGGGGACATCCCACGTCAACGGAAGACTCTGACTTAACATAACGCTGCACATGCAACAACTCATGCAAACTTAATTACACAATACATTCAACAGCAAAAGCACACACACAAATGCACTGGTCGTGAAATAGCAGTAGGAACATCAATAGCTCAGCTAGGGTTGTTTTACCCCCTTCGGGCCTCAGCTCAAGTCAAAAGGGGCCACAAATCTACCAACTTGAAATTGTATATTTGCGCTAACCCGGTCGGTCAAATTGCTACAACATACATAAATGGTGCAGTTTCGTTTCTAAACACCTTCCGGCATGCAATCACCATCGATCACCGAACACTTTTCAAAGCCAGAGAGATGAACTTCCCTCAAATCCCTTCTACTTTTCCCATCAATGGGTGAGGTTGGAAGGTGGATTCAAATGCTCCAAAGGGGTGAG
Organism: Uranotaenia lowii; assembly: GCF_029784155.1. NCBI lineage: Eukaryota > Metazoa > Arthropoda > Insecta > Diptera > Culicidae > Uranotaenia > Uranotaenia lowii. The sequence continues at coordinate 364,784,912 of NC_073693.1, forward strand.
GGGTTTGAGGAAAGTGCATTTCAAAAACCATGTTCAGGGTGTTATAAATTACACGGGTACAGGTATTTTACACGCAGGTAATTTGTAACATGAAAGTCTATATGTTTTGCGAGTGTGCTATGGGGATGAATGTGTATTAACATTTCCTCTGGTGTTCAATTTTCACGCCCGAGGGTGGAAAGGGGAAATGAAATTAATGCTGCTGCAAAGCTGATCAACAACCAACCGAATGAACAGCAGCAGCACAATACCTAGGCACAAACAGCTCAAACAGAAACGAAAAAAAAACTGTTGCCCTTTTGCATTTCCCCTCAGGGACATTTGCAAAACGAGAAATTGCAACTGATCGGTGTTATTGATGAGCTCGCTAATTGAAGTGAATCAATTGTAACAAATATCTGGGGTAAATTGAATGGAAAATTGATCCGGGCTGTCAATTTGCATCTGAAAGCAGGGAAGCGCAAGTTTGTATGAAATGTATAATTCAGCGAGCGAGTCAGGAGAGGTAAAATAATCTGAACAGCTTCCCGGAAAACCTTACAAAAGGGGACCGAAATACGAGTACTTGTGACAATTTAGAACAGATTAAATAAGCTTTGAAAGTGTGAATTGATATCGAATAAATTTCAACACTTTAAATAAGAATGGAATTTCAAATGTGAGAAAAGTAGTACGTGTATAGGGGAAAGTGGGGATATGGAGTGTATCGAAAATTAACTATAAACATATTTGGGCCTTCTAAATACTCAACAGCACTGCAGGAAGCTTAACTTGATAAGCATGTATAGGAGATGCGTTTAAAATAATTAAACTAAACTGGAACTGAAACTCTCACTTTATAAAAAATGTTCAAAATCAAAACACTTGAGAAGCTTCCAATTGGAGAAAAAACAAACAAAAATGAAAAAAGTAACAAATTGACAAAATTGAAAAAAAAATTACAAAACTACCTAAATTGACAAAATTGACAAAATTGACAAAATCGACAAAATTGACAAAATTGACAAAATCGACAAAATTGACAAAATTGACAAAATTGACAAAATTGACAAAATTGACAAAATTGACAAAATTGACAAAATTGACAAAATTGACAAAATTGACAAAATTGACAAAATTGACAAAATTGACAAAATTGACAAAATTGACAAAATTGACAAAATTGACAAAATTGACAAAATTGACAAAATTGACAAAATTGACAAAATTGACAAAATTGACAAAATTGACAAAATTGACAAAATTGACAAAATTGACAAAATTGACAAAATTGACAAAATTGACAAAATTGACAAAATTGACAAAATTGACAAAATTGACAAAATTGACAAAATTGACAAAATTGACAAAATTGACAAAATTGACAAAATTGACAAAATTGACAAAATTGACAAAATTGACAAAATTGACAAAATTGACAAAATTGACAAAATTGACAAAATTGACAAAATTGACAAAATTGACAAAATTGACAAAATTGACAAAATTGACAAAATTGACAAAATTGACAAAATTGACAAAATTGACAAAATTGACAAAATTGACAAAATTGACAAAATTGACAAAATTGACAAAATTGACAAAATTGACAAAATTGACAAAATTGACAAAATTGACAAAATTGACAAAATTGACAAAATTGACAAAATTGACAAAATTGACAAAATTGACAAAATTGACAAAATTGACAAAATTGACAAAATTGACAAAATTGACAAAATTGACAAAATTGACAAAATTGACAAAATTGACAAAATTGACAAAATTGACAAAATTGACAAAATTGACAAAATTGACAAAATTGACAAAATTGACAAAATTGACAAAATTGACAAAATTGACAAAATTGACAAAATTGACAAAATTGACAAAATTGACAAAATTGACAAAATTGACAAAATTGACAAAATTGACAAAATTGACAAAATTGACAAAATTGACAAAATTGACAAAATTGACAAAATTGACAAAATTGACAAAATTGACAAAATTGACAAAATTGACAAAATTGACAAAATTGACAAAATTGACAAAATTGACAAAATTGACAAAATTGACAAAATTGACAAAATTGACAAAATTGACAAAATTGACAAAATTGACAAAATTGACAAAATTGACAAAATTGACAAAATTGACAAAATTGACAAAATTGACAAAATTGACAAAATTGACAAAATTGACAAAATTGACAAAATTGACAAAATTGACAAAATTGACAAAATTGACAAAATTGACAAAATTGACAAAATTGACAAAATTGACAAAATTGACAAAATTGACAAAATTGACAAAATTGACAAAATTGACAAAATTGACAAAATTGACAAAATTGACAAAATTGACAAAATTGACAAAATTGACAAAATTGACAAAATTGACAAAATTGACAAAATTGACAAAATTGACAAAATTGACAAAATTGACAAAATTGACAAAATTGACAAAATTGACAAAATTGACAAAATTGACAAAATTGACAAAATTGACAAAATTGACAAAATTGACAAAATTGACAAAATTGACAAAATTGACAAAATTGACAAAATTGACAAAATTGACAAAATTGACAAAATTGACAAAATTGACAAAATTGACAAAATTGACAAAATTGACAAAATTGACAAAATTGACAAAATTGACAAAATTGACAAAATTGACAAAATTGACAAAATTGACAAAATTGACAAAATTGACAAAATTGACAAAATTGACAAAATTGACAAAATTGACAAAATTGACAAAATTGACAAAATTGACAAAATTGACAAAATTGACAAAATTGACAAAATTGACAAAATTGACAAAATTGACAAAATTGACAAAATTGACAAAATTGACAAAATTGACAAAATTGACAAAATTGACAAAATTGACAAAATTGACAAAATTGACAAAATTGACAAAATTGACAAAATTGACAAAATTGACAAAATTGACAAAATTGACAAAATTGACAAAATTGACAAAATTGACAAAATTGACAAAATTGACAAAATTGACAAAATTGACAAAATTGACAAAATTGACAAAATTGACAAAATTGACAAAATTGACAAAATTGACAAAATTGACAAAATTGACAAAATTGACAAAATTGACAAAATTGACAAAATTGACAAAATTGACAAAATTGACAAAATTGACAAAATTGACAAAATTGACAAAATTGACAAAATTGACAAAATTGACAAAATTGACAAAATTGACAAAATTGACAAAATTGACAAAATTGACAAAATTGACAAAATTGACAAAATTGACAAAATTGACAAAATTGACAAAATTGACAAAATTGACAAAATTGACAAAATTGACAAAATTGACAAAATTGACAAAATTGACAAAATTGACAAAATTGACAAAATTGACAAAATTGACAAAATTGACAAAATTGACAAAATTGACAAAATTGACAAAATTGACAAAATTGACAAAATTGACAAAATTGACAAAATTGACAAAATTGACAAAATTGACAAAATTGACAAAATTGACAAAATTGACAAAATTGACAAAATTGACAAAATTGACAAAATTGACAAAATTGACAAAATTGACAAAATTGACAAAATTGACAAAATTGACAAAATTGACAAAATTGACAAAATTGACAAAATTGACAAAATTGACAAAATTGACAAAATTGACAAAATTGACAAAATTGACAAAATTGACAAAATTGACAAAATTGACAAAATTGACAAAATTGACAAAATTGACAAAATTGACAAAATTGACAAAATTGACAAAATTGACAAAATTGACAAAATTGACAAAATTGACAAAATTGACAAAATTGACAAAAATGACTAAATTGACAAAATTGACAAAAATGACAAAATTGACAAAATTGACAAAATTGACAAAATTGACAAAATTGACAAAATTGACAAAATTGACAAAATTGACAAAATTGACAAAATTGACAAAATTGACAAAATTGACAAAATTGACAAAATTGACAAAATTGACAAAATTGACAAAATTGACAAAATTGACAAAATTGACAAAATTGACAAAATTGACAAAATTAACAAAATTGACAAAATTGACAAAATTGACAAAATTGACAAAATTGACAAAATTGACAAAATTGACAAAATTGACAAAATTGACAAAATTGACAAAATTGACAAAATTGACAAAATTGACAAAATTGACAAAATTGACAAAATTGACAAAATTGACAAAATTGACCAAATTGACAAAATTAACTCATTTTGTGATATTTGTTAGTTTTGTCTTACTTTGAATATGTTTTTTTTTATTACAATTTTTGTAATATTTGCATATCGACCTTTTTTTAACTTAACTTAAAGTTTGAACATATTGAAAAAATCGCAATCAATTATCAAAGCTGATCGTCTCGAGATGGGGTGGGTACAACATACTGAGGGGTTATCCCAAACTTTTGGACGATATCTTAAGTGTCTATTTTATTAATTAAAAGTACATTCTGAATTTTAATACAAATTTCTTTCATTGTGTTTAAAAAAAAAAAGAATAAGGATCCTCATGCTACTCAAATTTTGAAATTTGGTCCACACTATCCCGAGACGATCGGCTTTGAATATTGAGTGCGATCTTTCGAACATGTTCTAACTTTTGGTTAAGTTTAAGGTATATTTCTGGGATTTTGCCCCTCCGAAAAAACTATTGCTCATTATCTTTCAAATGAGTTCAGAAGATTTGCAATATGTCCTAAGACGGCTGAGATATGAACGACCAAAATTTGCTTGTTTTTAGTAGGTGATCCCAAACTTTTGGTCGGCAGTGTAAATTTCATCTTTTTTGTCAATTTGTCCGTTAAGTTAATTTTTTTTATTTTTGTCATTTTTGTGGATTTGGCGTTCTGGAGAACAAGTCGGATTAATTATTCGAGAATTTATTTCGACGATTTTATCCATATTTTTTAAGGGGGGGGTAGGGTCTAACACTTTAAAAAAATCGATTTTTTTATTTTTTTATTTTCTTATTGTAAAACATTTCAAGAATGTTGTGTCAAATTTTCAAGTCAATTGAAGCAAAACTGTAGAAGTTATAGGCCTTTATCTCCTCCTATCTAATACTGCAAGAAAGCAAGAGCAGAAACTTCAAACGCGTTTTTCTCGAAAGTACATTTTTAAAGTCCGTGGACATCGTCATTTGAAAACTACTTATCCGATTCTTTTCAAATTTGGAACATAGTTTCTACATATAAAATACCAGACCCCAACGTTTTTCTTTTTTGATTTTTTTTACTTTGGGGAGATTTTATAGGTGAAAAATGGCGGATTTTTAAGTGAAAAATCGTAGTTTTTACTTCAAACAGCCACAAAAATTTCACAAAAATATTTTTAAGTTAAATAAAAACGTTGGGGTCCAGAAAAACATCTATTAAAAATATTTTGCTCTGATTTTTTGAATTCAGATGATTCTGTGCTGAGATTCAGTGTCCACCGCAAATCCTGTTTTCTAAAAGGCATCCTCGAAAATGCTTCGTCACCGGCTCATTTTTCAATATTTTTCTACGAAAAAATTACTAAATGTTCTTTTAAAAATGCTTTGTATAATGCAAAAAATTTGAATACATTTGTTTGAACGATAGCTCTAGAAAAAAATCGTGAAAATGGTGTTTTTTTATACCCGTTAGACCCTACCCCCCCCTTAATATTGTAAATTGGGTTATTTTTGACAATCTTTTCTGTTAATTGTGTTAAATCGGTTATTAACAAAAAAAAATCTTTAAACTGACTGAGAATAAATTGAACATTTTGCAATTTAATGAATTTGGAGTGGGCCCAAACATTATCAAACTATTCCCAATTCGAGATGCCAGAAGAATCTTTTATGATATAAATTTAAACTCAAAGGTGAAAATTTTTGATTTATTCAAATTCAGTTTTACTGGCTTTTGAGCCACCGGGAAAAAAGATTTTTTAGATTTTTTTTTTGATTCTTCAAATATTTTTCAAAGAGTTTATCGATCAAAACAGAATTATGGTACAAACATACTCATTTGTGTCTAGGACAGGTTAAAAGAATCGTTTGAAATTGTCAACTCAAAATTTATCAAAATGGGTGATATACTCACAAACAACTTAAAACAGTATTTTCATAATAGCACGGGAAACGGGAAACAACAATCAAAAGCTCTGAGTCGAAAAAAAATCGGTCCTCCGAACTCAAACAGCTGATGCTTTCAATTCTCTGGGCCAAATTTTACCATATAACTCTTGTTTAGTAACTTCGAATGTTTTGGTTGAGTTTTTTTACATTTTACCTACTATACATTCAGAATTTTTGAGCAACGTATTTAAATGTAGGTTTTTTTTAATTGTCACTGTTTGCCATCGATTACCTTAATTAGTGAATGGTTATAATTTTACGAATCTTAAAATCAAAGATTAAATGTTGATGCCATTTTCAAAATCTATATGATTTGAATTAAATTAAACTTAAAATCGAAGATTAAATTCTGATGCCAATTTTAGGAAAACCGACTAATGGTTGTTTTTGGTTAAAATTTTTTTTTGTAAAAAATCCGGTTAGGCTGAAAATTTGCACAGCTTCAGTGTTGTCAAATGAATTAATTGTTTTTCAGTTCCAAAAGACAAAGCCATGTTAAACAGCTACCTTTGTGTCTAATAAGATACTTAGTAAAAGTCTTCGACAAAGTTATTCAGCGGAAAATTTCCTTGAGAGAATTCATAAATTGGCACAAACGCATTAGCAGCTCGGACTCACAGAAGGTACAAAAATGATATTGATTTTTTAGTAACAAACATTCAATTTTCCCAGACAAACCTAAAAGTTCAATGTAAACGTTACTTAAAAATCCTGCAAAAGATCATGGATGAGTTTTGAACCAGTTAAGACTAAGAAGTTTTTAGACTCCATGGTTTGTGGAATTCAAAAATGACTCCAAATCGACCCAGCCTATCCGCTAGACCATATCAGCTTTAGAATATTGCCGTAAACTGTATTTTTTTTAATTTTGTTAATTTTCTACCATGTTTTTCTAATCAGGTTCTGGCTCAGGTTCTGAGCCATCCAAAATGTGAAAAAGATGTTAAGTTTTTTTTTATTATTATGAAAATTTTCTCGCTTCCACTTTAGCAGTGATAAAGTCATGAAGTCATGAAGTCATGAAGTCATGAAGTCATAAAGTCATGAAGTCATAAAGTCATAAAGTCATAAAGTCATAAAGTCATAAAGTCATAAAGTCATAAAGTCATAAAGTCATAAAGTCATAAAGTCATAAAGTCATAAAGTCATAAAGTCATAAAGTCATAAAGTCATAAAGTCATAAAGTCATAAAGTCCATAAAATCATAAAGTCATAAAGTCATAAAGTCATGAAGTCATAAAAGTCATAAAGTCATAAAGTCATAAAGTCATAAAGTCATAAAGTCATAAAGTCATAAAGTCATAAAGTCATAAAGTCATGAAGTCATAAAGTCATAAAGTCATAAAGTTATAAAGTCATAAAGTCCCAAGGTGAACATTCGGTTCAAAGACAACTTCAGTAAGTTCTTATTTACTTGCCAATGCTGATATAACCCGAATTCGTTCTCTTTAAACTTCATCGAATTTTATATATGCGCTTTTCTAGACTGTATGTAAACCTCAGTTGGATTTTTTTTTCTTTTCTTAAAAAATGTAAAAAAGAGCTCAAATGGGAAACTTTCGTTTGAGTATTACCCAACCACAAATCCAATTATGGCGATTTGATTTTGAAAACAAAACCTAATAATACGGAAACAAAATCCGATTGATTATACCGAGCAATAAATCATTTTCTGAGTACAGTACAGTATAGGATAGGTAATAGTGCTTCTCGTTTGCAGAAGTAGCATCGCGCATTCGGCACAGAAATAGTTGGCAAATGTAATAATGAGCTCATTTTTCATCGCTGCATCCCTGAGCTGAGCACCATTCTTTCACTGATTTCCTGCTTTTTTTTGTCCCGAGTCAAGTTGAGTCGACCGAGGAGACGACCTGACTCAAATATAAATGTGCCTCATTGGTTATTTTTCCTGCGGGGAGGGAGAAAAAGTAGTGAAAATCTGGAATCCATCCCACCAACACTTGCATTACACCAACGATGGAGCTGAACTCTTCTTGGATCTCGGTTACGGGCCACTTCGGATCGGATGCTGGCTTCCTCGGGCCAAAATGACAAATAATAACGAGATGCAGCAACATCTGCAGTGGACGCATTAGAATGTAAACTAAAAGAAGAAGAAAAAAACGAAAGAAATCCAGACTCGTAATTCAGTGAAAATGAACTTATTCAATCAAGTCGCTATCTTTCGGAGAACTCCGTTTGAGTGCAACGAGGAGAGATGCAAGTTTATTAAATCTCGTTTGGAAACTTCAGTTCTCAATTGATGAATGGTAAACAATGGCTGGATTAAATTGAATAATTCTCTGTTACACTATGCCAATAGGTGAGGGAAGGTATGGTATTATCCAGTTCACAGAACAAACAGCACACTCATCCTCGAGGGGTCGAGAATCCTCGTTTCCGATACTAACAAACTAAGCACTCAGCTTCCGGGGAACTGAACAGAACAGGAGAATAACGTTAATGACCACCCGCCGCGGCCGATTGCGATCGTGATAAATTACGATGAGCGAAATAATTAAGCTTGAATTAATAATACCGCACATATGATGGTATGAACATTTCTAGATACATACATATGGTGAATGTAAACATAACTTAAGGTAAGAGCAACACGCCCGCTACTGTGGCACTTTCAGTGGAAAGTTAATCCCGAAGAAGCTAGCTACCTACTAACTAGACTTCATCTTGATGGACCACCAGGCCAGGCAGTTTGCCACCATCATCAACATTCAACAATCCAATATGGAGGGCAAACGCGTTGAACTTTGACGCGAAATTGCAAGGGTTCGTTCAAGTAGGCCGTGGATTGTGAACCTCGAAGCTGGGTTGCCAGATTTTATCAATTGTTCTGAGTCCATTTTATTAAATACACATGATGATATGGCTACGCCCCTTTTTTGTCATTTTTGTCATTTTTGTCTTTTTTGTCATTTTTGTAATTTTTGCAATTTTTTCATTTTTGTCATTTTTGTCATTTTTGTCATTTTTGTCATTTTTGTCATTTTTGTCATTTTTGTCATTTTTGTCATTTTTGTCATTTTTGTCATTTTTGTCATTTTTGTCATTTTTGTCATTTTTGTCATTTTTGTCATTTTTGTCATTTTTGTCATTTTTGTCATTTTTGTCATTTTTGTCATTTTTGTCATTTTTGTCATTTTTGTCATTTTTGTCATTTTTGTCATTTTTGTCATTTTTGTCATTTTTGTCATTTTTGTCATTTTTGTCATTTTTGTCATTTTTGTCATTTTTGTCATTTTTGTCATTTTTGTCATTTTTGTCATTTTTGTCATTTTTGTCATTTTTGTCATTTTTGTCATTTTTGTCATTTTTGTCATTTTTGTCATTTTTGTCATTTTTGTCATTTTTGTCATTTTTGTCATTTTTGTCATTTTTGTCATTTTTGTGGTTTTTGTCAGCACTCATTCAAATCATTAATTCGGAATCGAGAACAACAACCAACAATTTGTTCCTTTTGATTCAAAGTTGCGCCATAATGATCGTTGACTTACTAATATTATTGGCAACTTTGTCTGAGGTCAGCGGACCAAATGGCTCTGCCATTGCAAAGGTTAGAAGATTCCGATAGCCAGCTTTATCCACCCCCTCATTTCGAAGCAACCACCATCCATTGATGATGCATTTCTGTGCAGCCGCATCAGTCGATGACGTCGTAGTCTTCGTCGGTTTAGCTAGATGATGACGCTAGAGCGCAATATCGCACCAGAATGCAAACAGTAATCCATGAAGCAGCAGAGTGCGTAGCCGCCTACTATGACTAGCTAGCTATTAGCTGTGTGTTCTGTTACGTTTCGCGATATCCGTAATTTCAAGACAAAACGCCCCAGATTGGACCCTCATCCGGCGGAAGACTGAGAGAATTCAACGACTACTACGATGATGATGATGATGACGACAACGACGCCGACGACCGGATATAATTGATGATGATAGCAACGATGATGGACAGGATAATTATTAAATCTAGTCTAAGTGGTTAATTATTCAGCTGGCGCAGCGAGAAGCAGAGGTCAGGTTCATCGGATCCGGATCAGCCGTCCGGGTTCAAGAAAGGCTGAGAGATTGTGTATCGGATTGTACCCGGTTCAGGTGCTGCTGCTGGAAGCGTACCGAAGACTTAACTCCCACTTTTCCATTAACAACGTTATTATCGTTTGCAAGTCCTTCTCGAGTCGACGGACGAATGGACGGAAATGATTGATACCATGAGTGGTTAAGTGAGATACAATTTTGAAGATGTTGGTTCAGCTTCAAAAGATTCTTGACGAGTTATTTGATTCGATTGTGTTGTGATTGTTTTATTTGAGACTATCTCGTTTACAGTTGAAAAAAAAAGAACACTTCTAATGTTGCTTGTTAAGTGGAGTTTCACACCAGTGATTTCTTAAATTTGTTCTTAAAGTCTTGCTGGAAGCTGTGATCAAATCTGTTCAGCCAACGGTCTTGATCGTAATAGTCGAAGACCTGAAACGAAAAATGTATTTCTACTATCCTTCCAAACAAACACTTTCACTCAATTATCGTAAAACTTACATGATTGACTTCGATAGATGGAACAAAGGACAGAGGAGTTGCTACCAGATTGGTATCTGTTTCTGCCTGTTTGAAGAGAGCAGCTCCACGTTTTCCTTCGGCACAGGTTTCAATGTCGGCCTTCACGTCTGTGTGATTTCTGATGCACTATAGAAGAAAGAATTGAAATATTGAATATTAGAAAGACTTTCATTGATGTTTTGTGCCATCTTTTAGCTAAATCTATTGCCAGAACGCATTTTATCATTTTTTGAGCAACTCATTGTAAAAAAAAATCGGAAAACTACAATTTAACGCTTACGGTTTTTTTTTATTTAAAATAAGTTATAAGATATAAGTTCTTATTGATACTTTCAAAACAAGTCTGAGTACATAAAGAAAAAAAATTAAAATTAAATACGATTTTTCCATTTTTCCATATATTAATTTGTAACTTTATGAAACGAAGGGTTAATGATCCTCTATTCAGCTTCCAGTGGCCTTTGAATTCAGCTTCCAAAAAATAGTAAAATGAGCAAAAAATTCTCTCTCTATCTCTATTGCACTCTTGGCGTCAATTCATGCCACCTTCTCTTGATTATTTACTATGTTCAGTACATGGTGCCGCCATGATGCCACGCGCGAAATTCCAAACTCGACAAATTGCTCCATTGCTTCTTTCCTACATTTCCTACATATGTATATCGCATTAGAATGGTCACCCAAGTACCAAATTACTTATTGAAAATTCTCCAAGCCAACCAATCCAGCGGCCTTCGCAGCCAGAGTTCTAGTTTGCAAACTGCTCAAATTCGTAGGTTTGACGAAAAACGGAAAACGTTGTGATTTTAGCAAAATAAATCTTGATGACCTTTTTTTGGTCGTCAGGGACAATTTTCGTTTATCGACAGAATCCGATCCGATCGATCCGAATCGATAATCCGTAGAAAATCCGTAGGAAATGTTGAACATCCATCCATACATTATGAACATCGAACATTGAAGATCCGTAGAAGTGCTTAAACTCCGTAGATCTACGCAGAAGTCCGTAGAATATTTATTTTTCTATTTTACAAAAGTACACAGTTTACAACACCTTTTTCCATAAAATTTTCGGTTTTGACCAATTTCGGCGGATTTTCCTAAGAAAACAGCGATATCTGAGGGAAAATTCACTGCCATGATGGCTTTTTCTCTGACTTCAATTGCTCACCCACGCTGAAGGAATATTTTGTTTCACTTTTTCACAATAAACTGGATAAGTGTCCCACAAACATTTAAGAACAACACAACTGGAAAAACCCATGTTTTTACTTGCTAAACTTAATAAAATTTAATAAATAATAAAATAAATAAAATTTTCACGGAGCTCGAAAGAAATGCGTGCGGCGTAAAAAAAATCAAAGCCTTCTTTCTTTTTTTTCAGAAGAAATAGCTAACGAGCCTTATGTAAACAAAAGAGACGAAAATTCACGATTGGATTTTTTGATTTTCTGTCAGTGTTTTTCCAATCGAGAAAAAAAAACTTGTCACACTGAGAATTTAGGAATTGCGAGAGCGAAAGTATGGTTATCATTTGTTATTATTTGAATGAAGAAATTTGCGCCAGGCAGGGCTTTTTTGTGCTACTAGTGCTACTTTTTGTGTTGTATTGAAGTTTTAAAGATTCTTATAACTGAACGCGGTTTTATAGTTTTAAATTAAAGCGGGCATGAAGTGGCTTATAAAACCTAAATTGATATAAGGGTATATTTTTTCTATTTTTTAGTTGGTTGTTTGAAGCTGCACCATTGAATTTCAGCACTCATTCCAAATAGTTCTTGAGCTGAAGAAGTCAATTGATTATGAAGATGATTCATTGCATCCATACTTAATGCACTGTATGTTCTTGTAGACTCTCAATAGTAAAAGGATCAAAGTAGTCCGCTAAAAAGTTAAGCGTTCAAATTTTCAATGATAAGCAGGCTTTAACTGATCCACCTTACACATGAACTTTACTGGATAGTTGCCTCTAACGAGCCTATAGTAACAAAAAGACGAAATATCACGATTGGAATTTTCGATGTGATCATGGAATCACGATTGGAAATTTCTGTCAGTGTCATTCCAATTGAGCAAAAGACTTGTCAAACTGAAAATTTAGCAATTGCGAAAGCGAAAGTATGATTATTATATGAATGAAATTTTTTTTTTATTGTACTACTAATGTTACCGAATAAGATAAACATATCATTGATCAATTATTTCTCATCAATTTCAAACATTTATTAATGGCAATTTTGGGGCAACACTGTAGCATGATTGCTGATTGTGTTATGTTAAAAGGAGTCAGATGGCACCTCTTTTTTTTTAACTATAGTCTCTTTAGTTAATCCTTGTACTTTGTACATACAAAAAAAAATTGTTCATAACAGTTAATTAATTGCCCTTTTAAATGCATTTTTTTTCGTACGTTTGCCACATCGCAGAGTAATTAGGCATAAATAGATAAAGAAAAATCAATTAAATGCAGAGTTATAAGATGAAGGCCACAATTTAAACACTTCCATGGCGGAGTAGGAATTTAGACAGGGGACTAGAAAATTAATCGTGCATTTTCTGGAAAAATTTAAAATTAAATCCATCCAATGAAACATATTAGAAATTAAATCTCGCATTTTAAGTTTTGTATAATTTTATTTCATAGCCCAATTTAAAAGATATGAGTTATTTTTGATCATCAATGCGGTCAGTTCTACCATCCAATTATGAGAAAACTTAAACCGTTTAGTACTGCGAATTAAAGAAAAAGATTTCAACAATTTAAACATTGATCCCTTATGATTATTGATGGGATAGTTGTGTCAAAGAATTAAAAAAAATGAAATATATCTTAAATAACACTTTTTCTATAGCATTATGAAATGGGCGATTTCATAGAATTATAACAATGCTTGTTTGAATTTAAAGTTAGGAAAATCAGTTTTATGTGAGCTCGAATCTGTAAGAGATTTTTCAATACTATAAATCTTCTATTCATTTATGTCACATGTACATATGTCAGGAAATATTTGTGTTTTAAATCTGATGAAATTCTATTAGAAATTGTTCGGATTGTGTCATATTTTACAATGATTGGGTGTTGGGCACTCCTGTTGAAAAAATGTAAAAGAGGTTCTTAATATAAATAATTATACTGCGATGCATCTCTAAAAAGTTTTTTCGTATTTGAATTTTCTATTCAAAGTTAGTCCAAAGTTAAATAAAAACCACTTGGTAATTGATATAATAATGTTCACCAATTCAGCTCTCTATATACATATGAAGTCTTTCACTGCAATAGGGGAGATAAGGACTTTAAGGACATAACGAGTACCCGGGGCCTAATAAGCACTCCTCTTTTCCACAAAAGTACTAATTTTCTCAAATAAATTTTTATGAGGACAGTTTTGTAGTTCCTATAGTATTAATTTTTCAGCAAAAAGAAATCTCCTTATCATCTGGGAGCAATTTTTTTTTTCTATTGTCTATGGAATTGCCTAGGTATTCGAGCTTTTCAGATACGAACTTGGATTTGGTAGGGTGATAGTTCTAAACACTGCTTTCAGTTTACTTTTACAGAACAATTTTGAATATTTTGAAAAGCATAGCATAACACATGTGCAAAATTATAAAAAAAAAATACAATAATATATTGAAATTGATCAATGATGAATTGTATTATTTGTTGGACATTCAAAATATACCGTCAACTGGGGCAACATGCAACAATTTTCAACTTCAATGGCTCCTAAAATCTTAATGCTTACAGATAATCGTACCTCTTTCACATCAAAAATTTTAAGGTTGATGGGTCACCAAACTGACGTAGTCAGAAAAATTATTGGTTTTACCAGTTATTTTTAAATTTACAAAAACATGCGATTTTCACCCTACTAAGAAAAAGGGGTAAGTTGCAACAAACTCTATAGATAATGAAAAATCAAATGAAAACGTCTGAAAATTTAAAGTTTTTGATACATTTGTGATGTCATAACGCATAAAGCACCAATTGCAGTAATTTTTGGTTTTGTGCGAATCAAATTTTTAATTTTTTCTGACAAAAATGTTTTTTAGAAAAAAGTGTTAATCTGTTGCATACATTTAGGGGTATAAAATACTACAAAATATTCTATTAGCTCAAATCATGAAAATAAATCTTAGAATGGATGAAATTTTAATGTTAACAGACTTATAATACAAAACAATCATATCCCAGCATATGGAAACGCGATTTATGAGATTTAGTTCCGATTTGCATTTTGTTGCATTTAGCCCCAGACAGCTAACTTAATTGAAAAAAATATTTATTTAAAAACATTTGGTGATTGTCCGAGAAATATATATACACAAACAGTGTTGGTATAGTATAATGAAAGCAATATAAAGCTTGTAAGTGATATCATCAAGCCAATCCGTCATACAGAGTAAAGTTTTTTATGGCATCGAAAAATGTAAAAATTTGTACATCTTTTGCTCGATTTTTTAAATTTTTTATGACAATCAAAAATTTTAAAAAGCTTTTTCATGATGTTAAAAACTATGTCATCGTCCATTTGTTATCATTCAATGATAACTTTATTACAGTATATTGAAATAAAAATTGAATGAATGTTGTGGTATACAAATGTTGCATTCAACCCTGCTTTTGCATGATGCCCCGTTTGACGGTAACAAAGATTCTGTTATTTTTAAAAAAATAAACAGGAGTTAAAGAATTTACATTTTAGTTTACTATACATCATTTGCAACTTTTTGAAATTATCTTGTTGAATTTGTTGATATCAAAAGACGGTCTCTTAGAAAAAGGATGGGTTTATTATAGTTTACAAATATCAGCCGAAGATAAACTTTTAATTAAATAATTTTTATTTTTATTTTATTTACATTGTTTTTATAGAGAGATTGTTAAGCTAGTGGGCCAATATATGTTATTCACAATAAGTTTTACGATTTTTCCGTTAACTGATGTACATGTCTCTTGATTTTTTGTTTTGTTGTGTAGAGTTTAAAAACATTTTGTTAGGAACAATGAAAGCACCGGAGAATAGGTTTACTATGATCTATACACTTGTCAAAGGTGTCTCCTGATCATATCCCTTTTCCCTCATCCCTACAACAAAATTTTTTGCTAGGATGCAGAGGTGACCTCGATCCTAAAGCATAATTTTACATTCTATCATCCCTTTCTCTTATTTACCTCTCTATCTATTGACTACTAGGACGTGGCCGGCGCCGTTATTGATGTATAAAGAGAGAGCATCAGTTTTGTTCATTGTGAATGTGTTGTCAATCCCAGACACCATTCTTTTGACCTCTGGGCAAAATTGATGGCCTCGGTCAATCACGGAGTAGCAACCATTGGTGATGTAGAATGCATTCTACTGAGCCACACCAGCGGTTATGGAATTCGAAATGCTTTAGTACTATTATGATGGAACGAACTATGGAAAGCAAGAAGTTTATATCATTTATATCCGAATTCATAACGGCATTTCGGTTTCAATGACTTAAGGTGGATGTGAGTAGTCAATCAAGCTAAGCTAAGCTAAGCTAAGCTAAGCTAAGCATTATGAAATGGGCGATTTCGGTTCCGAGATGATTTGATGTTAACTTACAACATCTAAAAAAACTTATCATGAAAAAGTGTGGAATTAAACAGAAAAAAGCACATATTATTGAAAACATGCAGAGTGAGTTTTCAACAAGGTTTCAGTGGAAGTCTTTTTAGAAATTTCTAAGTAAATAGAACTTGAATATACTATTCTACAGGCAGATTATCCATCTTGAAAAGTGGGATAATCTTCAATAGAGGTCGTTCGCATATGTTTAAATACAAGCTTAAGATACTAGGTTTTCATAAGATAGTACATGGAAAAGATAATAAAAACATCGTTATCATTTGAAAAAAAAGGGTTCAATCGATTCTAGCTTGTTAAAATATTGTGGTTTCAAATATTTTTCATGACAGGATGAATAGACATTATTCTAAATTTCTATTAGCAAACCTCATCATTATATGTTTTGAATAATATAAAAATGATAAACTTTGTAAATAATCCCAGTCAGAACTTAGTTAAAACTAACAAACTTCGCATCACATGACCAAACATCTGCGGAAACCTGAACAACGAGTCATTTAAAGAAACAGCGATTATGTGATTCCTCGAAAAAATGGAAATGTAGAAAAAATTTGAATAAAGTAAAGCTATTTTTAAGTATTTTCGGACGAGAGCCATATTCATGGAAAAGGTCTCTTATAAAATAAATAATAATAATTAAGTGGCTAAATTAGGAATAAGTTTTAAATGATGATAAATACAAAGCTTCTGAAATTTCTAAGAGTCAAATTTCTCATATTTATTGAAATTCTATGTGGACCCGAACAAGGTTGGGTAAAATCAGCTTTTCAATTATATTTAAATAATTTATGGCAAACAAGAAGATAATGTTTCCTGAACACCAGAATTCAGAATTGAAAGGCAAACACATAATTATTTTAAAAAAATCAAAAATTTAAATAGTAGGACTTTGAATTTTTTTGAATTTCTTTAAAAATAAATAAATTTCTAAGAATTTTTAGTCAGAATTTGTCAACCACCTCTTGTTTTGACGACATAGTGTTCAAAAGTTAAAAAATTGATCAGATTTGAGTGAGTTCATTTTGATGAACACGAAACGAAAGCTTATTCCAAATTTGTTTATTATCCTTCATTCAATCAAAGAATAAGTTCCAGCCTTGATATTCTAATTTCAGAGATACAATTATCTAAACAAGTCAAATTCTACTTTGTTTAACAAATTAAAAAAAACATGTCATGTTTTTCAGACACTATTAAAGAAATTTTTTGTTTAGTAAATTTTTTTAATGTCATTAAAAAAATTTGTTGAAGACAGCATATCAATTTCTGCTTTGAAAACTATCTTAAATTCCACTTAGTTGAATCCTTTTTAAACATTCGTTAAAATTCCCATATTTTGCAGAATAGGGAAAACTAAACAAGAAGAAAACTTCTATAACTGTTTTCGTAGGAGTCAAATTTACTTGCGGTCTTGGTACTCCATTTCCTCGAAAACATTTGCCCCGAATGTAAAATCCCCAGAATTTCATTCACCAGAAAAACACTATTCCAGAATTATTTTCCCCAGAAAAAAACCATTCCTCAGAAATTTGTTTGCCAGAATGAACATTTCCCAGAAAGTTGTTCTCCTGAATTACCATTTCCCAGAAAATTAAATATATTCATCAAACTGGAATTCAAAAAAAAAAATTCCCCATAAATTCACAATAAATATTATTCTATTAACAAAATACAAAACTATTTCAAAAATAAATTGTGTAGGAAATTCTCAAACAATTGTAAGTAAAATGCAAATAAGATTAAACTAGAGTGGAAAACAAAATACAGAAAAAAAAACTCCAGGATTAGTGGATTTCTAAGAAATTTTCCATTCTGGGTTAAAATTTTTTGGGATGGTTCATCCTGGGGATTTTTTGGTAAATAGTGCATTCTAGGAAAAAAAATCTGAGAAATGGTTCATTCTGGGGTTTGATTTCGGGTTTTTGACATTCTGGGGAAAAATCATTTTGGGTGAATGTATTCGGGCTTTCAGCATACAATCTAAGTGAACTGCTCTGGCCAGCTTTGGAAGATATAAAAAAATAGGTCACGATCAAGCGTGTTATCGATTCTTGCAAGATGTATTGAGTTGATTGATAACAGCTCCAATAGTTGAATTGATTCTAATAAATTGGAATTTAAATTGAGTTGAACAAAATAAATAGTACAGAAGTTGTAACTGAGATATGAGTTAGACAATAAACTTGACAGTTTATGACAATAAAACAATAATTCACAAATTTGTTGTTATGTTAAGTTGAGCATAACGCCAAGAACAATAAAAACTACAAGATTTTAGGATCGCCTACAAAGTAAGGAATACTCAGCTAACTGATTTTGGTTTAGATTTTTTTCTTGATTTATTTTCAGTAAGAACATATTTGTTCATATGGCTCAAATTTCTCCAAAAAATGCTAATGGAGCTCAGTTTGGTCTGGTGAAATCCTGTCCAGTTCTTCCATTAAAACAAAGGGAAAAGCAAGCGGGAAGAACCCTTTTTGAACTCAAACGAGTTATTTGAATATCTTGAAAGCAAGTTTACTGGTGTTGGGAAAAAATGGTAGAAATTTTCACATTTTGAAAATTTTATCATACAAAAATGTTTTCAAGATCTTGGGGCGCTGTATTTTTTTACAACACTGTTTCCATTTCAGCCGTATGTGATAGAAATATTGCTATTTTTGCATCACAGCATGCGAAAATACAACACGTGTTGTAAAAAAACTAGGAGGCCACAGATCTTGAAAATGATTTTGCATGTCAAAATTTTCAAAATGTGCCGTAAGAGTCGAAATTTCTACCACGTTTTCCCAACACCAGTGAATTTGCTCTAATAAACCCCTGATGCATAATTCAAGTTAAAAAAAAAAAAAACAAATGAAAATTCTTACCTCATCAAAGGACGTCCGGAAGCCCCTCATCAGACAGGCAATCACCGGGAAGGCCTGATCCAGCGTCAGCTTATCCAGCACACAGCCATGCAGAATGTTCAGCTGACACTCGCGCTGTCCATGCTGACAGTAGTACCTCGGATTGTCCTCATTGGAATCATCGATCTGTTGTCGTTTTCAATGAGAATAAAATCGAACGAAAGTTCATTATCCGTTTGATGGTTCCTTCCTTTGGCTTTGAAGGTACGAAGATACTCACGTAAGCCTTCCCGAAGGGCACCAGCTTGAGGTCCATATTGCCGCGACGTTTGACCCAGCTGGGCGCCAGTTGATTCGTGATAAATTGAATACTATCATAGCAGAGGGCTTCGTAATAAACCGTCACTTGTAATTTATCATCTCCGGGGGTCGACATGGAATCGATCTGCTGCTCACCAGTCGATAATGAGAAAATAATGGCCATTGAGAAGAAGAAGAAGACGAACGCCAGTGGTGGTGACGGCTTCCGGTTCCGGTAGTTCATGATGGTTTCTTATTTCGCTTTCCTGTTTTGTAATTTGATGAACTTTACCCCAAAGGTCTGGCTGCTGAATGGCCGTGAAGGAGGATCGGAGGAAGGGGGCCGAATCGAAATTGAATTAACCGAAGCGTGAAAAATGGCCTTTCCTCTCAATTGGGTTTCTTCTTCCTCAGCAGCAGCAGCAGCAGAGAGAGGGTACCAACAATGCCCCTCGGAAGGAAGGAAGGAAACAAATGCGGAATGGCCGTGGAAAGTGAAACACACAGTAAATGTCCGGCACGTGATGCTGCCGTGGAGGGTCCGTCGATTGTCGAAAAAGGAAGATGATGGTGGTAACCACGCCAAGGCAACCCTGGAAAAAGACCGAAGAGAAACAATCAATTTCAATAACCAATAAAACCCACCGCGAAATGTGGTCGTGAATCATCATAACGGCAGTTCAAGTAGAACAGTGCAGTGAAAAATATTTGGGAAATTTTTTAACCTACCTCAGAACTGTTTGTGGAGAGATGTTAAAAAAAAAGTAAACGCTTTTATATATGTTACATGAACATGTCACCTTCAAGTTCCCATTTCGAATGAAAATATCTCCTTCATCTTTTAGCACACATTGCCTCTAGACTTTTCCCCGAGTTTTCCGCCAAAAAAGAAGTGTTATCAATATGACTTTTCTCAAACATCTAAGTACAGTGGTGTAAATAACAAAGCCGCTTAATTCTACACAAAATTCTTTTAACCCATGTAACTTTGAGGGCGAGTGTTGAGCCTATCCCACCGCCTCCAACTCCAACACTGACAATGAAATGTAACATAAAAAGATAACACAAGGCATGAAAATTGTAAACTCTACTAAGTATTAAATAATGTAGAATATCTCTAAGGAGTTTTAAAACGATAAAAATCTACATACAAAGATTGCAAATTTTCGCCTTGACTCTCCGAACCACATGAATATTGCTGAATTTATTCGAAGTTCGTATAGGATCCGAAAATCGGGACGCATAATTTTTCCTGAAATCCGAGACTAAATTTCCACGAATGCACAGGTACTCGAACAATTGTCCTGAATCACGGGAAAATTTCAACTGCAAGCCGTGTTCTGCCACGTTTTTTTATAGTTTATCCTTCTCTATCTAATACGTAATTTTCCGTATAGCTTCCACTCAGCCAGTAAATTAAAAGCCGTTTAGCTGGAGAAGCAGGGATTGCTGAAAGCTTGGATTGACCGTTTTTTCCTAAGGATTCAATGGCGGAATTAGAATTGAAATCCGCGTGCATCTTTCGGATTAGATAGTAAGTGAAAACATGAAGCAAAGGAGCTTTTTACCGTATTCATTTCCTGTCATAATCCTTTGTGTTTAGTAAAACAATATTTAATTCCAAGTTAACCTTCAACTGCATACGAGCCCATATATGTCCTCGATGGTTTTTCACATTTTTAGCATAAATTAGTAACGTTGAAGAATTCAAACAATTTTACTGCATCAAAAATTTTAATATTTCATTTAGAAACCTGAGAATAATTCATGCTACAATGCTGCATATAATGCTTAGTAAGGGTCAATAAGGTTATTTCCGTTGGGGGGATTTTTTTCATAGTTCATGCAGTAATAGATTATCGATTTTAAAGTTCCGAAACACCTTTTTAATTCTTACTTTGTTATTGCTGATCAAATTCGTCTGCCAATTAGAAATTTAATGTAAAACTGAACGCAAAACATGATGATGTACTTGAAACTTGCATTAGTTCAGTTTTTATCAATGAAGTGGGTCTTACGACATAATGCATTTCTCTTCTGGCGCAAACGTCCTTTTGATCAATTGATAATTCTGGTTACTAAAACTGATTTGATTATCCCAAATCCTCAATTTTTCATTCGGAGTTGTTTGATAAAAGGTTTTAAATGGTAATCCTATCCAATTAGCACGCGGAAATCATCGAGCGATGGCATTTGTGATTATTGCATAGTGGGACTTGCCGTCGGGAGTCCACCCGGCCATTTCCGACCGCTGCCATTGGCGCTACTGTCACCCAACACTAATTTGGAGCCTTTTTATTATTAGGACAGCTAAGATCACTCCTGGACACAGCTTTGATTAAATTTACAAGAATTTTCATAATTTGATAAAAAACTTTACGTGACGAAGCATAACGTCGTGAAAACCAACCTGACGAATTGTTTTTAGCGACCTTTTGCATCCTGGCAAATACACGACAGCACAAAATGACCCTAAAACCAAATTGCACTGAAAAGTGAGAAAGTCAACATACGTCTTAAATTTAAATCATTGTGTAAAAGTTCTTTAATGATAAAATGAAACCAATATTTTACCAAATATAAAATACATGCTTATCATGCTTATGTTTTGTTTATATTGGTTCAGACGACCTTGTAGTATTTCAGTAGTCGCTGATTTACTTTGTCAGAATAAAAATCATTATTAAGTTGTTCTCCCAACCAACAAGTCTTGTCTCTACAGACCTAATCAAAACAGATGCTAGATATCTTCATCAAAGCAATCAAACAATAATTTTGAATTTTTTTTATTTGGTATTTCCAAATGAGAACAAAACCAATAGTATGGAAAACAAGGGACGTTTTTTTTTTTTTAAATAAATGAAATACATTGGAGACATGTGTAAGTTTCTTACTAAGAAATCGTTGATTTTCACGTTAATCTCAAAACAAAACAATCTCGAACCTACGGAAAAATTTCGCACCTTTTTTAAAACTACAGGACAAACTCGTTTTGAATCTACAAGTGAGTTTGACAGTTGTTTTCCTGAACTATTTTGCTGTCCTGAGCTTGTTCTGTAATTTTCAGCTGTTGAAAATATACCGGACAAAATCATCTCGCCAAATGAGACAAGATAAAGTGTGTGCGGAGTATAAACGAAATATGTTCGTCGTATAGCCTCAGAAACTGAACCATTATAAGCAAGCCGATAAAGCTGCTCCGAGTCGTGCTAAAAAAACCATCGAATGCAGTTTAAATAGGTAAAGGACGGGTTATTTATGTTCATAGGAAATCTTACTTGGCAGATAGGATTGATGAACAAAAGATTTTTCAAAATTACACAAATTCACTAATAAAAATGGAAAGATTTCACCAATTTTTTGTACCAGCTGAGCTCATGAATATCTTGAAATGATGGGGTCTATGCTGCAACATCAGTTACGATACTTTAGTTGTTTTAGCACTATTGCACCATGGAAAACGCCAATTGAAGCTGAAAGTTCCACAACCCTGGACCCGCTGCGAATCTCAAACAAACACACTTTTGGTCATCCACTCTTTTACTGGTCACATACTTATTTTTGTTTAAAAACTATAAATATAATTAAATTTAAAAAAGAGAAAAATTTCCAGTTCCGGAAAAAAACGCGTCTGACACTTTCAAACAACGCCTACTCTTCCTTCAAAACTAGTATGAAATATTTCATTTATCAGAATCTTAGAACTGTTCTGTTGTTGTATAATTGTTGTTGTATAATTTTTATTTTTAAACAAAGTGAAACTAGTTTTTATTTCAAAATCAATTGATACTGCCTTATAAAAATCCCAATATTTACTAAAATTCCAAATTGATCAAAATTTCACAATATGTTCTTCATTCCCAAAATTGCAGTTCCACAAAGAAATGATTTTTTTTTTCATTTTCTGTGTATTAAACACGAGCCCTTATTCTTGATATTATGATTACAAAAAAAAATATCTTAGATAATAAAATTTCAAGATTTTGAATTCAAATGCATTTTTGCCCTGGTTATGATGTCTGTTTTTAGTTGTTTCTCAATGTCATCGAGTTATTGCGAGTTATCGAAAATAGTTTCGATCGATTTTTTTGATTTATCTTATTAAAAAAAATAACGTAAATTGCTACGGACTGCTGGTGTCGTCACTTCACCCGTTTTATGGAGTAAATGGGATAGATTTTCGGTAGATTTTCCGTTTCCTTTCTCAGGAAATTTTTATCAAATTTGTGTTTTCTTGGTTCAATACGTTACTTTATTACTCAAACAGTCCGAAGTTAAAAAAAATGCGACCTTAAAAATTGATTCAAGAACTGGATAATTTCAAAATGCCTCAAGGAAAAACACCAAATCTTCTTTCCGGAAAATCCTGGATGCAGCTCGTAGTACAATCCATTGATTTAAAAGGATTTCGTCTTAGGAGTCATCAATCTTATTTGAGAAATTGATGAGTCCATTCCTTTTCATTTTATCGTGGGTGATTTTTTGAGAGTATTGTACTTACATTTTTTTTTCATTTTTATTTGAACACTAGCTGACCCGGTAAACTTCGTTTTACCTTTAACTTAATTAATCATTATAAAATGTTTAATCGTTTAAGTTTGTTTTGTATGGGAGTCTCCCTTCCATAAAAAAGGGGTTTCTAGAAACTATTACACAAACAATCACTTTCCCAAAAAACCCTCGCACAGTGGTCCAGAAATGAAATTTAGCGGGAAACAATTATTTACGCTCATGCCTTAGGTTTAAGACATTTGGTGTCTAAGACAAAGTTGTTGTGGCACATACAAAACGGCCATTTTTGAACACAAAATTCATGATAACTGCGAATCAAAAGGAGATATTCGAAATCTGTTTACTACAAAAGATGCGCATAATGATTTGCTAAATACTTGCTGAACACATGATTTTGATAAGTTGATACCCAACAAAGTTATAACAAAAAAACTTGTTTTTGTAGGACCACCCTAACTTGTATACGAAAAATCATCATAAAACCTAAACGTTAATAGATAGACATTCAAAATTTTCTACAAAGTTTCATCAATTAAGTTTTTCTACATAATTGTTGAACATAATACAGCACTATTTCATTACAGTAAAAAAACAATTTTCGTATCTAAGGAGTTTTATGAACCACCCTAAAAATGTTCCATTCAAAAGTAGCGACTTGTAATGTTGTATAACTTTGTCTTGGACACCGAATGTCTTAAACCTAAGGCAAGAGCGCAAATAATTGTTTCCCGCTAAATTTCATTTCTGGACCACTGTGCCTCGGATACCAAAGTTCGCCACATTCCGACCGTCCAGTTATACGTGATGGTGTTACAAAGAAAACGCCTCCATTTCAATATATAAGATTTAAACCAGGTTCGAGGGTTGCTTTTTGGTTGTCAGCAATAGCTAGATCTGGTTTTAATCTCATTTAAAAGGATTTTTTTTATTTTGAAAAAAATTACATTGGATCCATAATTTTGTCATAACGCGTTTTTTTTAATATGACTTTTTCTCAATTGATTTTTTTTTTAGTTTGGTAGGCTCTTTTGACGTGTTTGATTTTTTTCATTTTTCAAAACTCAAGAAGTTTAAAAAGGCAAGTTAGAAAATTTATCGCAATTTTTGAAACTATTGTTAAAATTAATTAAAACTTTGACCCTTTTTTCAATAAGTGACAAGTAAGTTTGTATCAGTTTCTGTATGAAAAAGTGAAAAACACAATTATTTTTCAACAGGATTTAAAAAAAAAAGATCGAAGATCAAAAGCAGACAACCAAGACTCAACTGTTAATATTTGAGTTTCACTTATAATTCACTGGAAGTTGTGAAAAAAGTTATAAGTCTTAGATGATCGCACTAGTAAAAAGTGCCTCCAGACCATATCCTTTCACTCAAACTCCCTACAACAATTTTGTTGCTAAGATGCAGAGGTGTCCTCTGTCCTAATGCAAAAATTTAATCTTTCATCCCTTTCTCTCTTTTTCAAACTATCTGTCGACTAGTAAGACGTGGCCGGCGCCGTTATTGATGTTCAAAAAGAGTACATCAGTTTTGGGCATTGGGAATGTACTACCAACATTCTTTTGACCTTTGATCACAATTGATGGCCTCGATCAATCACGGAGTAGCAACCATTGGCAATGTAGAACTAGCCATGGAATTCGAATTTTTTTTACTTTCATCAAAATTAAATCTTTAAAAAAAATTCTAAAATCATCGAATCATCCATTATTAAAAAAACTGTATGAATAATTTCGGGTTCAATGGTTAAAGATGTATGTTACTAGTCAATAAAGCTAAGCTAGCATTTTAAAATTTTGAACAAAAGGCATGGTGATATTAGTAAGGCATCTTTCAACGTTGATTGTGTGTAATTGATGTTGCAAAGTATTAAATACGAATTTATCAAAAAAATTATACTTGTTCCAGAACAGTCAAGTACTTTTCCCAACTTTTCATGGTCCGAATGATAAATTTAGCTTAATTGTATCGCACGACGGAAAAAGATTAGAAAAAAGTATAAACATCAAGTCTTTATAAAGCCGTCCCTCATTTCCCTTGGTAGGGTTTTGAGACAAAATATTAGTGTTTTGTAAATAATATCTTTTTTTTCAAATTTTAAGCTCCTGTCAACATCCGTTATTCTGAGAATCGATAGATTACAAGTAAATTTAACTTTCTGAGATATTATCATTATTGATAATTGAAAATAGTTCGAAATATTTAAGAATATTTCGAATAAACCACAAGAACTCATATAGCGGTCAATAAAGAAAAGTGGTAAGAATGTTATCTGAAACTAGCTCATAATATACATAGATCTTCTAAGTATAAGAGGTTCTGATCAAAAATTTCAATTTTCTGTTAAAAGGGCACACTAAAAATGTATATACACAAACCAAAGTTAAACTTAAAAATCAAAATTTTTCTCACTCTACTGTAAAAGAGCTCGTAAAAAAGTAACAACCCCTTCTAAGCCAGTCCGGAACTGGTCCGCCGGTGGTCTCAGGCAAATTCCGGAGAATCATATTTTTCTCCATTCCGGTTCTGGTCTGACTGGAGCATCAACAGACAGACATGGAGGCAGGAGGCAATCTAGCACGCGAATCACAAAAGCTAGTATAGACAGCAAAAAAAAAAAAGATTCAACTCGGAAACGAATGTAAATTGATTTATGCACTTCGATAATCAAAATACGATCGACGTGGGACGATACTCTGAACCAAAAGAGGAAAGCGGAACAGTGCAGTGCACTGCTCATTTTATCGTTATTTTTTGTTCGCGTTCATTCATTGGTTTGTTTGTTTTATTCGTTTCGATGCCCCAAAGTATATCACTCCAGCTCCAGCTTGGCCCGGTCCCGATTGGGGAGGTTTAGAATCGACTCAGTTTCGAATATCTCTAAGCGTGTGGATGAGCAGCAGCAAACGGCACACAAATGCGGAATTGGAAATGAAGCTTTATGGATTCATTCTCCCATGAGGGGTTTTGAAAGGCTGAATATAAACTTTTGACTGGGGATTCGAACTCGGGGTTTAGTTCCTCATTCATCATTGAATAAATTAAGACAAACTGCAATAAATTTATTAAAACTTCGAAGCTCCAGTTAAAAATCTTTAACAACTCATATAAATGTTGGTTAAAATTTGTAGCTCAATACCTTAGTGAGCGTATCGAAAAGATAAACAGAATCATCAATAACAACTTCATCCCAATCTACAGAGTCATGCTGCCATATTCACACAATCGATGTTGCTTCTAGTGATGATAAACGGTGCATCGATTGGCACCGCTCCAAGATAAATTTGAAGTTGTTTTTGTTTGTTCAACTTTACTGATCCTAACTACCAAAACTTCGTGCTGTGCTTTCAGCTGCCAGCTCTAATTAGATTTTTGTCTAATTGAACAGCAAAAAAAAAAAAATATTGAAGATTTACCCACTCACCAGACGGCTGCTACTGAAAGTTGGCCTCCTACTTCTTCCTAATCGGTTCGACTAAACGAATCAACACAACTCGGACGGATTTGATTGCGTACAATCGAGCGTAGTAGGCCACAACACGATGATGTTTCACGCTTCGGTATTTCCATAGAACTGAATAACTGATGTGATAAGCCTGCTTCGTTCGTTCGCTAGAACCAGATCAGACAGACAATCTCGTCTCGACTGGCGGAGAACGCACGAGGGAAACGAATAAAAAATGATAATCAAAATAAAACAATAACCGTCATCGAACAGCTGCTGATGGGAATGCGTAACTAATTTTGGGGGGCTGGCGATGGCCGCCATTCGCAATCCAGATGGTTGTCAAACTTGTTGTTGGGAAGAGTTTCGTCATCGGTTAGTTTGATCAAGTTATCTAGGTGATCTGACATGCTCTCTCGTTTGACAGTTGGTTTGCGCACATGGCAAGCACACAAGATCAATAGTGATACAAAGCACGTTTCAAATGAAAAGGCGACTGGTTTTCGGAATTTCTATCTGGGTGTGTCAGACAGGAGAGTAATCTCTTAAATTTAAAGAGAAGAATTAGGGGTACCAGTCTGGGACCAGATGCAACTAAATGCAAATCAAAGTGAAACCTTTTAAAATCTCGTTTCAATATGTTGGAATATAATTTGTGTGCATCGCACGTTTGTTAACATTAAAATTTCATACATCCAAATATTTATTTTGACAATTTCAGTGAGTGGATTATTTTTTAACCCCTAAATGTATGCAAAACCATTATGATTTTCCCTTTGTTAGATTTTAATTGACAGAAAAAATGCCAAATTCAGTTCAAATGAAACCAACAACTACTGAAATTGTTTTTTAACTAAAAGCTTTTATTATTAATATTATTATTAATATTTATTAAAGACTCTTGAAATATTTGTCAAAAAATATAAATTTTCATACGTTTTTATATGATTTAATTTTATTAAAAGCAAAGTTTGTTACCCTTTTTTAAGTAGGGTGAAAATACCTAGAAATGTCCCATCAACATTAAAACTTTTGATGCATAAGCCGTATGATTATCTGTAGAAATATTGTTTTTAGAAGCCATTCAAGTTGAAAAGTGTTGCATGTTACTAAAGTCTCCATTTCCCGGCCATTTTAACTTTTCCTGGAATCGAAACCAAAGATAAACGGTGTTTTTTTTTTATTTTAAGTAGTAGTAGAAGCACAGACAAACAGACAGGACACTCTCAAGAAAATCTGGACATTTATTCGCAAAGCGATAACATTGCCATCTGTCGGCGACATTGCCTACCAGTATCGACTCGGTTGAATAAACCATTAAAGGTAGCCATGAAATCTTGACATTCATCACTGACATCGTAAACAAGCAGTTGGAATTTTTCTTCACTAAGCTGTTGCAATAAGGGAGTTTTTCAGGTAAATTTTAAACTTTTAGTTGTGATTAGGTTTCCAAAAGTGATATAAACGACCTTATCCTTCCAGGTGGGGAGAATTCAAAAGAAGAAAACTACGTATGTTGATCAATTGTGTTCAATGCAAACAGATTGTCGACCAGTGGAAGACACAATCAAACCAAGACAATCAAAACTTACCAGTTTTGAACTTGAAATATTTTTATCTAAAATGTTCCGGTTTTATCGGAAATAACTGTAGTATTCAAAGTACTAAGATGATTTGAAAAAAGTTTATAGGTGTTTGTTGTTAAAATAAAGTTTATTACACAGTAATGTTTGCCATTTTTCTTTAGCTCCAACACAATAAAGTTGAATTTATTAAGAAAAAGTCCAGTTCTAATACAAGATTCCAATAAACTATTTTTAACAAAGAATAATTTCATGCTTTGCACAGTATCGCGAGAGTATTCGTGTTATTTGAAGTGAGATTTTGTTTTAAGATTAAACAAAAAAAAAGTTTTTATTCTGTTACAGGCTTCTTCCTCAAAAACGAATCTTTTCATACATCTTTTTGCCTTTCTAACAGAAAGGTTTGGTTATCGGTCGATTTGAGAGATCATTAATTATGGGTCTTAGACATACCTTTATAGGTACCTATCGACTCAGCTCGACGAGTTCTGTTGATGTCCGTGGATTTGTATGTGCCATTTTAAAAATGTCAAGAACGTTTTTGCGAAACTGGGCTGCACAATTAAAATGATTTTAGTCTCAAAAGAATGCATTTTTTTTTCTACACAACCCTTTCAAAAACGGGAAAAAAACAAAATAGTTGAAACCGTTTTCTTTACCAAATACATATCATACTTATTATGGCATATAAAAAAGTTGCTAGTGGCGCCTCGAAGCAGCAGCACCAGCAATCATTTATAAATTGGAGATAATCAAAATAAAAAAATAATATTTATTAACTCGAGACTTGAACCAAAACCCTTCAGATTCAAAGTTTCAAGCGCTATCCAATAAACCATCGGCACGCTTGATAGAGAGCGGCTCAAACTCAAATAGGTAAAAGGCATTACTAAGACGCACCGTGGTCTGGGCAGTTTCTCAGTCTGCTGGGGCAAATACGGCAACAGTGTTTATATCTTACACTTCTTGCTTTTCAATGCAGCAAATGGCGGATGGGCGTTTCCTTCAGAGTCCGCCATGCCTATAGACATTATAATTTCATTTATGAAATTATAGTGTCTAAAGCCATGCCGGGTGTCAACAAAATGCAGAGCCGTACAGGAAACTGCGTTGGGGGGGAATTTATATGAAGATCTTAGGACCCTCGTTTTTTTTTACCCGTGTTGAAGAATGAATTTATGTTTTTTTTTTTCATTTCTACATACTCATACATAATTTAGATTCAATTTCAGATGCAGAATTCAGATTCAGTTTTCAAATTCAGGATACAGGTTTAGGAATCAGAATTCAGGATTCAAAATTCAGAATTCAAAATTCAGATTCAGAACTCATATTCAGATTCAGAATTTAGATTCAGAATTCAGATTCAGAATTCAGATTAAGAATTCAGATTCAGAATTCAGATTCAGAATTCAGATTCAGAATTCAGATTCAGAATTCAGATTCAGAATTCAGATTCAGAATTCAGATTCAGAATTCAGATTCAGAATTCAGATTCAGAATTCAGATTCAGAATTCAGATTCAGAATTCAGAATTCAGATTCAGAATTCAGATTCAGAATTCAGATTCAGAATTCAGATTCAGAATTCAGATTCAGAATTCAGATTCAGAATTCAGATTCAGAATTCAGATTCAGAATTCAGATTCAGAATTCAGATTCAGAATTCAGATTCAGAATTCAGATTCAGAATTCAGATTCAGAATTCAGATTCAGAATTCAAATTCAGAATTCAGATTCAGAATTCAGATTCAGAATTCAGATTCAGATTTCAGATTCAGAATTCAGAATCAGAATTCAGATTCAGAATTCAGATTCAGAATTTTTGTAAATTTATTTTCGGCATATCGGTGAAAAATTTAGATTCATGGAGAAAGAATATCAGAATTAAAAATTGATGAAGCTGGATGTTGCGAGGTAAAGTATGGTGTACGTTAATAAATTTTCCTTGCAAAAATGTTCTTTCGCTCTTTTCATCATCCGTAAAATTTCTCCTCACTTTATCAATTTTCAATTCTGGAATTGTTTCTCCAAGAATACCAATTTTCACAGTTTTTGATAAATTTGCGATGACTTAAAAATCATTACGCATGAAAACACGATTTTGTTTTGTGAAAACTTTTATTCACAATTTTTCTGAAATTAAGTTTGCTGCATACTTTTAGGGGTAAAACCATACTATTAAAAGTTGTAAAATCCGAAATCATAAAAAAAAAATTTTGGATGAAAGAAATTTCAATGTTGAAAACCGCGTGATGCAAAACAATCAAAATGAGATTTACAAGATTAAGAATTCAGATTCAGAATTCAGATTCAGAATTCAGATTCAGAATTCAGATTCAGAATTCAGATTCAGAATTCAGATTCAGAATTCAGATTCAGAATTCAGATTCAGAATTCAGATTCAGAATTCAGATTCAGAATTCAGATTCAGAATTCAGAATTCAGATTCAGAATTCAGAATTCAGATTCAGAATTCAGATTCAGAATTCAGATTCAGAATTCAGATTCAGAATTCAGATTCAGAATTCAGATTCAGAATTCAGATTCAGAATTCAGATTCAGAATTCAGATTCAGAATTCAGATTCAGAATTCAGATTCAGAATTCAGATTCAGAATTCAAATTCAGAATTCAGATTCAGAATTCAGATTCAGAATTCAGATCCAGAATTCAGATTCAGAATTCAGATTCAGAATTCAGATTCAGAATTCAGATTCAGAATTCCGATTCAGAATTCAGATTCAGAATTCCGATTCAGAATTCAGATTCAGAATTCAGATTCAGAATTCAGATTCGGAATTCAGATTCAGAATTCAGATTCAGAATTCAGATTCAGAATTCAGATTCAGAATTCAGATTCAGAATTCAGATTCAGAATTCAGATTCAGAATTCAGATTCAGAATTCAGATTCAGAATTCAGATTCAGAATTCAGATTCAGAATTCAGATTCAGAATTTAGATTCAGAATTCAGATTCAGAATTCAGATTCAGAATTCAGATTCAGAATTCAGATTCAGAATTCAGATTCAGAGTTCAGATTCAGAGTTCAGATTCAGAATTCAGATTCAGAATTCAGATTCAGAATTCAGATTCAGAATTCAGATTCAGAATTCAGATTCAGAATTCAGATTCAGAACTCAGATTCAGAATTCAGATTCAGAATTCAGATTCAGAATTCAGATTCAGAAATCAGATTCAGAATACAGATTTAGAATTCAAATTCAGAGTTCAAATTCAGAATTCAGATTGAGAATTCAGATTTAGAATTCTGATTAAGAATTTGGATTAAAGATCAACCTGGAATTTGAAATTGGAACTTATATTCAAATATTAGACTAAGTGTTGTAACTCAAAATTCAAACTTTAGAATCAGAATAAGATTTCAGATTTAGTTTCCAGAATGAGATTAATCATTTAATAGTCATATTACTTTCCCCTCCTTTTGTGGGAATTTTTCCTCTATGCATGGTTGAGCTCTAAAAAAGGTATCATGCTAGGGCACGCGTCACGGCTATCCATCAATATTGCAGTTGGTTTTACTTATTCAGTAAAAAAAAGCATAAAAAAACAGTAAGATTCGAACCGTGACCAGCAACGTGATAGTTCTGGTTGCTACCACGGCACCATTTCAGCGTGTTATAAATCTTGGAAATTCTACTGTTTAAATACCATTCTTTCCATACATAAAATGAGCTCCTTACATACCAGTTCGCTTTTCCCCAAAAAAATGTATCAGGCATCATTTTTGGCTTTCTTACAGAAAGGCATAGGGAACGGTCAGTTGGGGATATCATTAATTAAGGGACCAAGACCCCACTTTATAGGTACCAATCGACTCAGCTCGACGAGTTACGATGATGTCCGGGAATTTGTATGTTCCATAAAAACGTTCTTAACACATTAACTCCTATTCTAGGTTTCACGATTTTGATGAATTTAGTATCAAAAAATTGCATTTTTTTTCCTGTAGGTCCTATCTCAAAACCAAAAAAAAACAAAATTGTTTAAAAATTTTCTATTCCATAGAACATATCTTGCTTACGTTGGCTCCAAAAAAGGTAGCCATATGCTCAGCAGCAGTAACCAGCAATCGCTAAATTAATTACAGAGGCGATCGAAAATTTGTCAAAAAGTTCATCAATCAGCCGAGAATCGACCCCACGTCATCTATCATGAGAGTTCAGAGAGCTAACCCTTTGACCACTAGTGAGCGTCGAAAATTGTGCTTCTCAAACTTGACCAGTTTGAAATATGTTGATGGTAAAACTCAGTTGTACCTTTCTGGTGCCTTGGCCGGTTTGCGGTTTGTCGGTCCCTCCGATATTCTCTGGCTCTTTTTTGATTTCTCCTTTTTCATCGCTTTTCGATACAGCAAATGGCGACTTTGGGCATAGCAACAACAACCGCAGCTTTACCTTCAGAGAGCCGGGCGTAGACAAAACAGCGCAGCCGCACAGAAAAAAAGAACCAACATACCAAGACAGAATTATGCTTGAGAAGAAGTTTCAAATCAGGGATAAGGTTCTGAATCCAGATTCATAAATCAGTTTCAGAAATCAGATTTGATATAATTTTTATCACTAAAATTTGAAATTTGAAGTGTATTTTCTTAATGTAATGATTTAGAGAGTCCCAGCCGAGCGTCGACAGAACAGCGCGCTTAGACAGAATTAAGATAAACACAATGTTTCAAATCAGAATTCAGATTCAGAATCATACTTCAGTTTCAGAATTCAGATCTGACATATTTTTTTCCACCCAACTTTGCCGAGGTTATTTTCATAACCATATGGGCAGGGGTTGTTTCTAATATCCATCCAAGGTTTATGTGTACTGGACAAAGCTTGCTGATGGTAGAAAATTTGAAATTTTCGCCGTTTCGAATAAGTTTCTTTTTCTGTTCGAAGAACGCGGCACGATGATCTTCGATGTAAAAATGAGCCTACCTTCAGGAGTTAAAAATGAGTCACGAGTGAATTATCAATAATACGCTGTGTGTGAATTATGGAATTCATCATTAAACTTTTATTTATGAAATCTATTCTACCGCTGTGCATATTACTATTTGGACTAAGGATTCGAAACTTATGGATCGCGATCCATTATCGATCGATATCGATTTTGAAAAAAATACATATTTAGGAATCTTGTAAAGTCAGAGTTCTGTTCAGACTTGACATTTTGAGTTAACATTAAAATTCAAAGAAAAGATTCCGTTTCAGATGAATGAAGGTAAATTGTAAATATGAATTCTGAATATTATTTTTTAATCAAAAAAATATAATTCTTAATTCACATTCTGGATTCACATTCTGAATTCAAATCGAAGTCCATATGAAAGTAAAAATTCAGATTAGATAGGACAGATTTGATTCGGTTTGGCTAGACTTAGTTTAGGTTTTTTATTTCTGTTTGGTATTTAAATTAGAATTTAAAAATAAGATTAAGAATTCAGATTCAGATTGGGAAGTTATATTAAGCCTCTAAAACTCAACCCCACCTGTAAATGCTTCTGAAAAATTTGCATAAAAAATTGGGCCGAAAAAAAAACAACACCAGATTGACATATGTCTAAAAAGTTTTCTTTTACAAAAATTTTTATATCCAATTATTTACATAACAATTACAACAAAAATTATATAAAAAATTTAGCTATGAAGCAAAAATATGTTTTAAAAATTAAGGAAAAAAATGGTTTGATTATGTAAATACTACAACTGGAAAAACTGAAAATTATGTTCTTCAGGCCCCATGGTTCAGCAAGTTTTGATAAAAATTGTTCAAAATTTGTCCTTACTGATACAATTTTTCGATGACAACAGTTGTTGTTATTCATGAAAAAAAAATTTAAATGGAACTCCGATTCAGGACTTTTAATGAACTTATAACTGCATGATTTTATTCCAATCTAAATACTTGAGTAAAATTTATAATCAGATTTATAATCTAAATCTTTGAATCTGAAGTTCTCAATTCACATTTATTAAATTCCAATTTCACAATCAAGCTATTAAGATTCAGAATTTGATTCCATAATCAGAATTTCAGATTTTTTCATGAATTTAACAGCAAGCTGTCACTTATTCCTAAAAGGATTTTAAATCACGGGGTCAAAATTTAGTATCAGAAATCAATCATTATTAGATTCGGAATCCTGATTAAAATCAAACATAATAACCTACTGTCAATGGGAATTCTTCTGAAATTCAAATGCAGCAAGCATTTTCATGTGAGTTAAATTTCTTTAAAAAAACATCTTTTTTCAGTAAAATAAAACTTCATATGACAAATTTTGACTAAATAAACTTCACAAAACATCGATCGGTTTGTCGCACTGAAACGTGCTGAAACTACACCACATCCTTATGTTCGAAAAACGTATCATGTGGACAAAAAACATGACAGTAACATTTTCGACGCAATGAAGCTTAACTTGTCCTGATTGACTAGAAAAAGCTTCATGTAAACAACGTACGTGAAAACCAATTTTTCTGCATTTGCTTTCTTACGAAAGAAAATAAGAATAAACCTATCTTACAAATAACACTGAACACACCTATCAGCATGGAACTCATCCTCCACCCACTTCTGTGAACGTACCCCTCACGAAAACTTATCAAAACAAAACCGAGAGACGTCAAAGTGAACAAAAATTCAAGTGCGATCTGATGGTTGTTTGCTGCGACGGAGTTTCCTGCGACGGAGTTTCCTTGCGACGGACACCCCCGGATCTGGCCGTTTAATCACCGGAACGATGAACCAGGCTGATGTGGCGGTTTTTTTTCCCAGGAAAGTAGAAAGTATGTATTAGTAATAATGTTTTTTATTGATGGAACTTTCCGGGGGGGGGTTTCGGGGTGGTTTTCTTCTCGTTTTAGTTTCATCGATGGATAACCATACTCAATCGGAGCAATAATAAAAACAAAGAGGATCGGAAATATGTATTTTGGTAGACGACCTATTTTGAAGATTTAACATGCTCGTACCCCTACGGTCCATGGTTGTGAGGTCCAATAAATCCAGAAAAGAAATTTTGTTTAACTGGACAGGAACAATAATGATTTCCAATCTGAGAACCGTGAGTATTATGAACTTACTGTATATGCAGTAGGTAATTACATTATTTACAGTGGGTGGTTATTCTCACCCGTTTTCAAATCCCCTTTTCGTTGTTTGAATTTGAACATTTTTGTTGCCTCTACAATTCGACTTATCTGTTGTAGGGGCATTGATGAAAATGATTCCCAATTTATAAATTTCTATTAGCTTCAATTCGGTTAATTTTCATTATCATATTATTTCCGTCCCTCGACGGAGATGACATAACTATAATTACCAAGAGTTGCCCTTTAATTTGATGAAAATTTATTTTTTCTTTTTGGAATCTATTAAAAGATATTTTGGATCACAAAATTCGAATTCGAATTTCATGTTCACCATTTACCATTCATTCAGCTTTCTTAGTTCTTAACCAATTGCTTAAGACATGATCGAATTCAAAATAAACTGATTTATTTAGTTCAATATTTTTTAAGCTTAGTTTAGTTCAATATTAAAGCTTAAATTTTCAGATGATAAGGATCGAGCACTGCATTTAAACATTAACTTATGACAGACTCAGAATCAAGATTCGATATTCCGAATCAGATTAAAATACAAAATTTAGAATCAAGTATAAGATTGAAATTCTTAATTCACATTAAAGGAATTCAGAATTCATAATCATTGAACTCAGATTCATAATTCAAATTCAGGACTAGAATTTAAATTCGAATTCATATTCAGAATTTCTGATTTTTTTTTATTCAACGGCATGCCATCATTGATTTCTAATAGTATTAAAATTTCAAAGTCACAATCCAGTATCAGAATTCAAATATTGAATTCAAAGAACGTCAATACAAATTCAGATTCTGAATAACCTTTTTATTTGCGAAATTCTGGTTCAAATTCAGACTTAAGATATAACATCCAGATCCACTTTAGTTAATTCATTCATTCAGAATTTGAATTTTTTTTGTCAATACATAATGGCAATACAATTTAGGTTGTAAATTTTTCTTCAAACATTAGATTTAGATTCCGATTTAGAAGTCATATTTAAAACTCTGATTCCGTTTTATAAATCTTATTTAGAATAGTGATCAGGTTCAGAGTTTAAATTCAGATCCAGAATTAATATTGTAAATTTTAACTCAGAATTCGAATTCTAAATTTAAATTCGAATTAAAATCTCAGATTCAGATTAAAAAATCGGAATAAAATGTTTAAAAAAAATTCAGGCTCAGAGTGCAGATTTGTACTTTGAACTCATAAGAAAAATTTCGATGAAAAAGTTTCATTCTTATTTCAGGTTTCAAATTCAAATGCTTATGGAAATTAAAATCAGTTTAGAAGTCAGGTTCATAATTCTTATTAAGAACTATAAATTGAACTCAGAATAGATATCAGGTTCAATGTTTTGAACTCAGAATTCAGATTCAAATTGCAATCTCAGATTCAGATACATCAATCGGATTGAGAAAAGAATCAGAAAGTGTAAATTCAGACTCAGAACTCAGATCGATTTAAAAGTTTTGTTCATAATTTTGTTTCAAAATTCAAATGTAGAATGCAGATTTAGTACTGAAATTCTCATTTAGAAATTGAGTTTACAATTGACATCAGTTTAAGATTCGGATTCTGAACTAATATTGAAAAATTAAATTCAAAATTTTCACTCAAGACTTGAATTCTAAATGCAGATTCTGATTCAGAACTCAGATTACGAATTCAGGTTTATATTTCAGATTTAGATTCAGTCGTCGATAAAAAGGGGTTGCACAGGAAACTGCTTCGACTTTGGAGTTGTTTTTTTAATCCGTATTTTTTTTTTCCTTTTCTGTTAGTTGAGCATAATTCATGATAGAACCATAATCATGTTAACACAAGTTTGCATAAAATATCCAAAAAAGGTAGTCATTTGCTCAGCAGCAGTAGCCAGCAATCGCTAAATTTATTACGGAGGCGATCGAAAATTTGACAAAAAGTTCAACAAACAGCAGAGAATTGATCCCACGTCAACTAGCATGAGAATCTAGGAGGCTAACCCCTAGACTACTAGTGTGCGTCGATAAATGTGGCTCTTAAACTTGAACAGTTTGAAATATTTTGATAGTAGATGAACTCCTTGAATATCAGTTCGCTTATCCTCCAAAAAACGTTCTGGCCATCTTTTTTTTATATTGAGTTTAGTAATTTTTGTTTCGATTTACTTTAATCATAATCTTTTTTTTATAGAATAATCATATATTATTCAGAAATAAGGTATCCATCATTGTGTAGTATGTTTCCTTACATAATTTACACTCTGTAAGAAAGCCTCCAATCCACTGTTAAGTGTATTAAATCGGGTTTTTTCTTTAAGGTTTAAACGTTTCCCGTAAGTTTGACTTCCGGCATCGTTTCAAATGAGCGTAAGATTGTTCAGGACCAATTCAAACGGAATGACTGGGATGAGTTTTCAACAAACATTTTTCATTTTGCTCCATTTGAGCTATCCACAGGCTAGAGTATTTTCCAAATCTAAATCACTTTCAAAACGAGATGTGCTTATCCGCATCATAACCATCGCAGGTAATTTCTGCAATGAAAATAGGACCGTTGATCTAGATTTCCACATCTTAACTTCTGTACAACGTCCAGAAAAAACGGAAAGATTCAAAAGAATGCCTTACACACACTGGTTCAAGCAGCTCCTGTTACTCGGTTCGGTTTGTTTGTCATCCAATAGGGCCAAATCGTTGGAACTGATTTCCAAAAACTTAAACACAAAGTTTCCCGAATGTGAACTGAATGAAAACAAACGATTATCATAACAAAGGCACCATGGAGATGCAAAAATACGCAGATACTATGACGAAATATTTAGATTTATCATTTGTAGTTGTATTAATGAATCAGCCGATTTATTTGCCGAATTTTTTAGCAGCGCACCTATATGTAGCTCGATAGCTCCAGATTGCTCCGATTCCTACTTTGGAACTCTGCCTAACTATGACATTAGGTTTCCGCAACCGCTTTTCACTGAGCAGGAAGTTACAAATGTTCTGGGTACTCTCGACGGATTCTATATACATCGATTTTGCCAAAGCTTTCGACAAAATTCCTCACATTCTCGTGCAAGAAAAGTTGAGGTGCTTTGGATTTCCAGAGTGGGCTACTAAATGGCTTTTTCGTATATCATTCCATATGTTCGAAATACCGTCCGGTGTTCCACAAGGCAGTCATTTAGGACCTCTGATCTTGGTGCTCTTCATAGACGACCTGACTACTTTCCTTCAATCGTCATGGTGTGAGGAACACGGAATGGTAGTTACGGTAGTTAACGCTAAAAATGCAAATGTATCAGCTTCTCCAAAACCACAGTTGTCTTTAACTACGCTCTAGATGGTACTCCTCTTGAGAGAGTGACTAGTATAAAAGGCCTGAGAGTAACCTTCGACCAGAAGCTCTCATTTACCCAAATCATCGTCACTACCACAGAAAAAGCTTTTTCTTTGCTTGGATTTCTCCGACGAAAAACTTTCAGCTTTGAGGACCTGTACGCTTTCAAAACAGTGTTCTACTCATTCTGCAGTGTCTTAGAGTATGCGGCATCCGTTTAGGCGCCTTACCACCAAGGTTGCAGAAAAAATTCTGTGTTTTTAAGAAAAAAGATTCTGACTTTCTGTGATTTTACCCAAATATTCTGTGAGGGTTTTCCGTTCTGCTATTTCCTTTAATTTCATTGATAAATTGGGAATTTTTAATCATTTTAGTTGGAAAAATTAATTAACATTACCAATCTCATCATACTTTTCTAATGCATAGTAAGAAACCTTAATTTTATTTTAAACAAAAATATTATAACTTTGGAAATCCATTCAAAATTAAAAAAAAATCTGTGAAATCTGTGAATATTTCATAATTCTGTGTTCTGTGACACAGATTCTGTGATTGAAATTTCCTCAAAATTCTGTGAAATTACAGATTTTTACCTTGCTTACCACTCCGTTCATGTAGAAAGAATTGAAAAAGTTTAGAAAAAATTTCTTCTGGCAAGAACCCTTAAGGCTACGACCTCACCCGCTTGCTGCCTATGACATCGTTGAGTCAAAGACACTGTACTTACAAAGACTGTTTGTCTACGATATCCTGCCGCATAATATTGACTGCCCGTAACTGCTTCAGAGTCTAAGTTTGAGCGCTTCAGCTCGCCGACTGCGTCACCAAACCATTTTTTGGATACCAAGGAGCAGAACAGTTTTTGGATAAAATCACCCGCTGAATCGATGCTGAGGACTCGGTAGGCTGTGACCGTCGATGACGGAAGTGTTTTTTTTTGTTTGAAGAAAATTTTCAAGAGTTCTGAAATGGAAGTTTTAGATTATTCTGAGTTTCAAAGTTGTGAAAAGTTGAAAAATTAGTCCGAAAATGGAATGAAAGCTCAACGCCTTCCGGAACAACCTTGTGGTGTTGTGAAGCTGATGGAGCATTGAATCCGACTACCGGACGGATCAACATTACATATTTTTCAGATAAGTAGTTTGTTTAATTCTTCTGCATATGAGTTAAAAAGGGAAAGTTTTTAGGGAATTATTTGAATATTTTGATAAACAACATAAAATTGAGCGAGAAATATTTCATTGGACAAAATTGAATAGTTATGATTTTGTGTAAACTTGAACGCAAGTAACGGGCTTAGGAAAAGCTTTTTGTGTGTTTTTTTTTCTGATGTCAGTTGGAGATTACAACTTCGGATAGCACAATTCTATTTTTCTCAGCGGAGCTCTTGAGTTAGCGGATAGTAAAACAGTACTAAGATTGAATTATTAACTCAAAGCAGTGGAAAGACCATTCTATTTATAAATATATGAAGTAGAAAATATTTAATTGATGTAAAATTTATCGTGGTTAGGAAGGTACGAAGCTTACGTTTTATAGAAGTTCAAGATGGTAACACGGTTATGTTCGAACTGATTTTTCTGCCCCAAAGTGGGTAGGTTGTAAGATCAGAAAATATGTACATGAACATAATTCTGTAATTGTTTTGTGTTCTTTGGGATAGGAACCAATTAAAAACTTTTTTTAACACCCTTCGTATAGTTCGGATTATGTTTAGAAGTTTGAGTGCTTTGAAATTATGTTGAGTTTTTTCAAATAAGTATTTAGTT
Organism: Uranotaenia lowii; assembly: GCF_029784155.1. Lineage (NCBI taxonomy): Eukaryota > Metazoa > Arthropoda > Insecta > Diptera > Culicidae > Uranotaenia > Uranotaenia lowii. Next base: position 364,826,104 of record NC_073693.1, read on the forward strand.
TTTACCAGCTCTTCATTCAATTAGGATCATTTATTAACAAAGCATGTTTGTTCGCTTAGATAATTTCAAATGTGAAGAAACTTAACTTGTTTAAAGGTCTCAACAACTTATGGTTCCTTTTTCAAAATTATTATTAGCTGCCCAAGATAATCCGAAATGTATAACCCGAACCTTTTCAATTTTTATCTCAAGATACAAAAATCAAAAGCCACATTGCACTAACATTAATTTAGAAACAAAAGATAACTTGTGGTTATATAATACAATTCTAACTACCACGATAGCTACTGATTCCCAAATTCAAGAATGTAAGTGCTTATAAAAAACACACAAACGATCAATTAGTCTTTCATTAATGTTTCGACAGCTCTAGAAAAGATTGCGCTCTACAGAAGGTTCAGATTGTATAGAACAGAGTTCATTTATTAGGTAACTAGATAGAGAACTTCTCCATTACTTGAGTTTGTATATAATCATCTCGATATCTTAAAACAGAGAATAGCAGTCTGTTACTAAATCGTGAATTAAAAAATGATCGAATTTTCATGTTCATTTATCATCGCTTGTTGCAATTCAAGTTAGGTTTTTTTATAGAGAGCTCTTAAATATGCCATTGAATTACGCGACCATATAGAAAAAAAAAGAATTATTTTTACAAATTTATGTTTACACTTGGTTATAGTCGTTAACTTTTTTTTTTATCACCATTTAACCTAACATACTCATGCCAGCTTATAAACTGACAGCTTTCTATAGAAACTTTATGAGTCAGGAAAACCCAACCAATTCCTTTAACCCCTCTCCTAACCAAAATTATTTTGCTAGGATGCAGAGGTGACCTCGGTCCTAAAGCACAAAATAGATCTTTCATCCTTTTCTCTTTCTTTCAATCTATCCATTGACTACTAGGACATGGCCGGCGCCGTTATTGACGTTGAAAGAGAGAGCATCAGTTTTGTGCAGTGTGAATGAGCTGCTAATCCCTGTTGAGACGATATCCTTCGGATAAATATTAAAACACTTTGATTAACTCGCACTGATAATATTTATTATAATTTATTCCTCCACAAGTCATAGCCACGTCTGCACTTCTCGGCTACCATACAGTCTCTGCCGTCTCATTCGCTCATCGACTTCCCACACTCTCATGAACCAAGGTTATCACATTCACAGGTGAGGCGGTTTCTTCACCACTGCGTATTCCTCCGGAGCGAATGTTGTGTCCAGTTTGTTATCCTTTTTCGTTCTCTTCACCAACACACTGTCCCCAACGGCAATGTCGCTAACTCGAGCTTTCCTTTTGCTATCTGCATAGACTTTCCCTTTTTCCTTCATGATCTTGTCTCTATCCCGAACTTCTCCATCTTCTACCCTTGTAAGTGGAACTTGAGGCAGTTTGCTGCGAATTTTTCTACCAAACATCAGTTCTCCTGGAGATTTGCCTGTTGTTGTGTGATTTGTAGAATGATACGTCAATAAGTAGCGCCGCATTTCAGCTCTCCAATCTTTCCCCAGCTCTTGCGCTATCCTTAGCCTCTTAAGCAGGGACCGATTCTGTCGCTCCACTTCGCCGTTCATTGCGGGCCACAATGGTATGGTGTTGACAATTTGTATTCCACTAGACTCACAAAAACTCCGGAATTCTTCGCATTTTTCACTGAATTGTGGCCCATTGTCTACTCGTAAGGTGACTGGGATACCATACCGGCTGAAAATAATAGCCAGCTCCGCAACAGTGTCCGCTGCTGTGATGGAATTCATTTCTACAACCTCCATGAAGCGGCTATAGTAGTCGATTACGACCAACAGATATTGACCGTCCGGCAATGGACCCAGAAAATCCGCTGCAACATCTACCCAAGGCTGAGTAGGGAGTTCTTTCCGGATCATCGGTTCAGGGACACTTGGTGCTGCCACTAGTGTACAGCCTTTGCATTGCTTCACGAATTTCTCGACCTGCTGGTCCATATTTGGCCACCATACATTTGACCTAAGATGACTTTTCATCAATCTCATCCCTGGATGACCTTCATGAGCGAGACATAGCACCCTCTCCCGTAGTTTAGTAGGAATGATTATACGATCCACTCTCATCAAAACATTATTTACGATGCAAAGTTCATTCGCTACTACCTTGAATGCCAAAGGTAAACTCCGTTGGTTATCGTTTTGAATCAACCGTACTACTTCGCGCAACTCTTCATCTTGCTTACTAGCTTCTTCAATTTCATCCCATTTAAGAGCAGAAGCAGTAGCAGCGTAAACAGCGACTTCCCTAATGAAAATTTCTTCATTAGGATCAAACGGAACAGCCTTTGACATAGATAGACGTGAAAGCGCGTCAGCAATGTTCCTATCTCCAGGAATGTGTACGATCTGATAGTCAAAAGACTGTAAACGCAGCACCCACCTTTCAATACGCGCACAAGGCTTAGATCGAGACGTAAACAAGAATTCGAGTACCTTGCAGTCAGTCACCAGGTCAAAATTTCTACCATATAGGTACATCCGAAACCTTTCTACACTCCACACTAAAGCAAGTGCTTCTTTTTCGGTTTGACAGTACCTGCGCTCTGTGTCTGTCAAGGCTTTCGATGCTAAAGAGATAATGCGCGATTGCCCTTGCGAATCAGTTTGAACCAAAGCAGCTCCCAATCCGGTGGGGCTAGCATCCGCATTTACTGCTGTTTTGTCCAAGGGATCGAAGAATCCTAGGGTTGAAGCTGCTGCCAATGATTTTTTAATTTCCTCAAACGCATTCTTTTGGGAAACTCCCCATTCGAATTTAGTTCCCTTTCTTGTTAATTCACGAAGTGGTTGAGCAATTGTGGCTAGGTTAGGGATAAATTTGTTTAAATAACTTGCCAAACCCAAGAAGCTTCTGATCTCAGATTCTGATATTGGAGGACGAAATGATAAAACAGCAGAAACTTTTGTATGTGACGGCTTGATTCCTTCTACTGATATCCGATGACCTAAGAATTCTAACTCCGTAACACCAAAGACACATTTTTGCCCGTTTAGTTCTACTCCTCTGGCTTTGAGTTTATCCATCACCTATAAACATTAAAATTGCTTTTTTTTATCGAATTTATTCTTTATTTCAAGTTTGAGTTTAGCTCTGATCATGACAAGAAAAAAAAATTAAATACAAAAATAAGATTAGATTACCTTTTCCAGGTTCGCATCATGTATCTCTTGAGTTTCTCCTTTGACAATGATATCATCAAGATACCAGTAAGTACCCTGACACCCCGCCAGTATCTCCTCTATAATACGCTGAAAAATCTCGGGAGCGGTCACCAACCCGAACGGCAACCTCTTAAACCAAAACAGACCCCGGTTTGTTATAAATGTTGTAACATCTCTCGACTCCTCAGCCAGTTCAACTTGGTGGAACGCCTCTTTTATGTCCAATTTGCTCCACACCTTTCCGTGACACAATCGAGCCAAGTACTCCTCCACAACAGGCATGGGGAAACGTTCACGCACGATCGCCTCGTTCACTCGTCTATCAGGGTATCAGAAAAGGGGTAGGCTTGATAGCGGCACGTTATCCAAACAAACGGGAAAATTGTGCCTAGCCTTTTTTTTTACAGATTTCATCATATACCATAAAAGGATTAGAAAATAAATAAATATTTAGGGCATAAAGCCGATCCACGTAGGGATTTTGAAGCATTGCAGCTTATAACCACATTGGGTGAAAAATGACAGATTGTTATTTTAGTTTAAATTCTTAGAATTAGATACACTTATAACAGGATAGGCGAAAGTACATAAAAGCTTTCTAGCAAACGAAAAACAGACAAATATGAGCTAAAATGAATCACACATTATTGATTTACAACTACAAAATTCAGGAGATTTGAGTTTACAATGATCGGAAAATGTTCTAACCAGGATGCTCCAATGAGGGCAAATAAACGATTTCTTAATGGCAAAGTTGGCATTTAGCCTATCCAAATTAGGATTTTTAAGCAATGAAGCTTTTTTTTATTCATAATATTGGAAATAAGGACTTTTTTTTAACCTACTTTGTTAAATTCTGACATACATTTAAAAAAAAATGTAGTCGGGCAAAAGAGGGACATGTACACACTAAGTGGAAAGTAAATATAGGTACAATAGTACCTCTGAATCATAGCTTAACCATACAGGAGATTCAGAACACAAAGTCTTGATTTTATATATTTTTATTTTACTGACCAGTTAGCGCTCTGGTTAGACGACTACAATGAGCTTCTGTGACGCCAAATTTGAAACAAGCGATATTAACACTGCACGAAGCTGTATCAGTGGATTCCAGAACCAGGATTGACGTATGATACGAAATATCAGAGTACGATATTTAAGGAGCTTTGACTCTTCTTAACACTATAACCATTCTAAAGCTAAGTGAACATGTGTCAATACAAGAGAGGTGACATATGATGAAACAGATATGACTGTCGACATGCGATACAAGTTTTGATCAAAAACTTGATTTAATAGGGAATATTGAAGCATTTTGTACGGCTTGAATGATTGAATAACCATGACGCAATTTTAACAATTAAATATCTTTATATGAAAGGACATTTACCTCCAGAAATTCTGTTACCAATCCAAAGATAGAAGGGACTGAATACTTGTCCATTAAAAGGAAAATACACTAATTTTGCGCTTGACGTAACAGATATAACTGATGTTATTTAGATCATATTCTTTTATGATTTCAAATCTGTGAATATTAACAGATAGCCAAAAGCAATAGGACCGTAAGCGATGCGTTTGCGATTCACATTTGAACACTTGTTAAGAGATTTTATTGAACGGAGTTACTAGGAAAGCAAAGAGATTAGTTAAATGAAAAATCATATTCCAAATTGGTAAAACGAGAAAATATGGAAGAATACAGCTTGTGCAAACGCATGTACTACATTTGCACTATTGGCATACCCTTCTCGAGAGAAAATACGTACAAAGGTTAAAAAATACTAGCAAGAATTTAAAACTGATTCAGATTCAAAACATTTTCTTCGAATGTTTTGAACTTGAAAAATTTCTGAACTCTGCATGCAATAATTAACCTTGACCTATTTTCTCCCCCGCCCAGATACAGCCTCATTGATTTCCAATAGACAGAAATATGAGATAAACGTATCTGGGAAGTACTGGATAAGTCGCCTCGTACGACATGGACCAGTATCCCAGTGGCAGTATTCTTTAGGCCGCTGCCACACAGCCAAAAATAAGATTAGATTACCTTTTCCAGGTTCGCATCATGTATCTCTTGAGTTTCTCCTTTGACAATGATATCATCAAGATACCAGTAAGTACCCTGACACCCCGCCAGTATCTCCTCCATAATACGCTGAAAAATCTCGGGAGCGGTCACCAACCCGAACGGCAACCTCTTAAACCAAAACAGACCCCGGTTTGTTATAAATGTTGTAACATCTCTCGACTCCTCAGCCAGTTCAACTTGGTGGAACGCCTCTTTTATGTCCAATTTGCTCCACACCTTTCCGTGACACAATCGAGCCAAGTACTCCTCCACAACAGGCATGGGGAAACGTTCACGCACGATCGCCTCGTTCACTCGTCTAAGATCCAAACAAATTCGTGGCTCCCCAGATGCTTTGCCTATCACTACAAGAGGCGAAACCCATGTGGTTGGTCGCTGTTTCACTTCAATAATGTCTCGATCAAGGAGTTCGTCTAATTTTCTGTTAACCGCCTCCTCAATAGGAATCGGAACACGGCGTAATGGTTGAAAGACTGGCTTAACATGGTCTTTCATGTGGATCTCAGCATGTACGCCTTTAATCTTGCTGAATGACTTTTTCTGGGTACTTACTTCGTTCACATGTAGACCCACCTAAATCAAACAAAATAACATGGAAAATAATAATACACAATTCCGTAAAAATAACAACTTGAATTTTTTTTTTCTCATTCAACTAACCTTCAGAACGCCAAGCTGTTTTGCTGTACTATCACCCAAGATGTCTCGCTGACCACCCTTGACAACGAAAAACTCCGCTTCTGTCTTCTTCATTCCCACAACTATCTCCGCTACAAATGAACCAACAATCGTGAGCGGCTTGTCACTACCATATCCTTTCAAGACTTTGGAGGATCCTCTAAAAGAACTCCTCACGTGAACTTTCCGACTCTTGAGCATTTCCCATGTTTCCGGTTTGATCAAATTCGCATCAGCACCGGAGTCGATCAACAGTTGAACGGGTATGCCTCCAATTCTCCCTGGTACTACATTTGTCTGATTTCCTCCATAGAACGTGTAATAAACTTTTTCCTCTTGGGTATCCTTCTCCGCTGATGCGGAACGAGAGCCCACCTCCTCCGTTGGTACATTTTCGACATTGTAGATCCTTTTCGACTTGGTCATCACTTTCATGTCATTCTTCCGCTTGCGACACATTTTCTCATAATGACCCAGCTGTTTACATCGGCGACATGGACGACCTCGCGCGGGACAATTGGTAGACTTAGCAAAATGGCCTTGCTCACCGCATGCGAAACATGACTGATTGTTCTGATTAGCGAAATTGTCAACAGCGGATTGCCTTTTCAGTGGGTTGTTCCTAGCATCTCCTCTTCTGTAAACCGTGTGTTGAAACGATCTCTTCCCACTTTGCACATTTCCAATCTCATAAGCAGCTCGTTCCTGCACAACAGCTGGTCCCTTCAAATTCAACATTTGTATCTCCGTGTCTTCGATACTCGCGGCTATCTCCTCTATCTCACTCAACGAGCGGTCCTTCTTCAGTATACTTCTCCTTAGCTCATCCGACCTACAGTTCTCTACCACCACATCTATCAAATATATTTCCTTCAATATCTCGCTGACTTCACCGGAATGTTTCTCAAATCCTTCCCTTCGTTTCATCTGCCGTAGTTTCCTTCTTTCAATCACGTATTGACGGCCTGCTTGAAAATAGCCATCAAGTAGTTCGACCGCCAAGTCGTACACTCGCGGGTCTACAGCGACCAAAGGTACTTTATCGTGACCAGGCAAACTTCGGAATACACGTTGAAGTTCAACGCATCCAAGATGCAACAATTTAGCCTTCATCATCCTCTGATCCGTTATTCCATATGCTTCGAAATAACACTCAAGAGAAACTTTCCAAGTGTCCCATTCCTGAGACAACTTCTGTTTTTCGATTGTTTCACATCGGAAACAAGGGATTTGACGTGCTTCCTCCATCTGTAAATAAGATGCCAAATTTTGCACCGTAAATAATCTTCATAGTCAAATATTGTTGTGTTTATTTTACACTAATAAACATATGGAAAGGAATAATTTACAATAAATTTGATCGGATGGAGGTTTCAAAAGTACGAGATTTCAATAAACAATACTGTTTTGGTTTTTGACGTAGAATTACGTCTTACGGCAACACTATAGGGGGGCAAATTGAAATTATCGAACGGATCTCGCGTCACGAAAAACGCCTCTTTAACAGACATCTTTTCCGAACTTCATGTTGGGGCGCCTATGTGTTGGTACACCCATACCAATAAAGCTTCATATTCATATTCATGCTCGGAAAGGCATAAATATAACTGCCGAACAGTAGCTAAGCTTCAGTCGTGTTCAAATTTTAGTGTGTTGCTGTCGGTCGAGATTGCTCCAGTTGTTCATCCGGTTCTAACTGCCGCTCCCCCAGACAAGGCCAGGAAAGCAAAACTCCCAAAAAAGCAGCAGCAAAAGCAGATGGGGGAAAAAAAGCTGCAAGCGTCATTCGTCAGCCACAAGAAACCTGCTACCCGAGAGCAAGCACCCAGAGTGGCTTCTGATTCTTGGTCAAAATTTTCACCCAACCAAAAGAAATAACAGTCCTTCTCAAGACTATAGTATAGTTGCTACCTTGTTTCTGTGCGAAAACAAACAAATCGACGGCGATAAATAAAATTTCAAGTGCCAGCCTAATCAGCTCTAGGTTATTTAGGATGATAACCGTTCGTCATCATAAGATCTCACCAACATATTTAGGATGATGAGATCAATTTCACCCATTTTAATTCGATACTACATCAGCAACAGAAAAAAAAACAGCAGAATCGAAAATAACCTACTATTTATCACTTCATATTTTGTGTATCGCCGTTGATTTGTTTCATCGACGTGTTTTGGAAAGTCGATGAAAAGAAAATTTCCTAACACTATGAATGCCAGGTTACCTGATTTGTCTTCAAATACAGAGTTTTGACCTATTTTTCAGACAACACTAAAACATAGAATTTTCCGTTTTCTTGCTCAAAGTACACTTCCCAGTATTGAATTTTGAGATCGTTTTTTTGAACATCAGATAGAATTCATTAATGCCAAATAATACTTGAAAGCCTGTTTGGGTGCATTCGTATTTCATCGATAATTTTTTTAAACCTTTTTTTTTATATAAAAGCTTCTGCCATATTCGTTTTCTTTCTGGTGGTCCACCGGTTGTGCACCAAGTGCTGTCAAAGCGTTTTTTTAATATGAGGATGACAGCAGTTGATGCACAACCGGTTAACCACCAGATGAAAACGAATATGGCATTAGTGTTGATGTTCCGAAACTCGCACTTTACTCCAGCCACACCTTCACGCATCGTTAATCCCTACGGAGTTATTGATTTTTTTACCTCTAAAACCTTGCAACAGTGGCCCAAATTTCATTGTAATTTCATATTGATCCACTTCTTGGCACAGCCGAAAAAATCCAGTTGAACGTTTTGAAATTTATTTTTCATGTCGGTCATTGGCAGGAATCTTTAGCAGCCAACCATCCAAAATCAAAATGATGGGGAGCTCAATTATTCAGTTGAAACATCAGAGCGACCTTCACTACTCAAAAGTCAAAATCGATCAAAAGCTTGCCGGTTGAGAAGTGTTTGATTTTATACCTGTTGAGCTAGTAAGAGAGCCGAATTAAACCGATCAACAACGAAAGCAAACCGAGAAAAAACCTCTAGTGTCAACTTTTAGACTAGGTGCGCGACGAAAGGAAATTGCAAAAATAAAAAGTTGATAAAAGCGGCGGCGACTGCTACCAGCGTTCATTTCGCAATTCGGTCTTCTCGGGAGCAGACGTGTTTGACTCATATGTGTTGGTCTATCGTCGTTCTATTTAGGACGGTCGAAAGCGTATCACTTGTCGTAATTCTACGATGATTTTCCGGACGTGTCTTGCATGCAACCTCTTCAACTTTTTTTTTCTTTAAGTAATCCCTTAAGTAAAAAGTCATGACCGTATTGTGGAAAAATAATAGTTATAGTACCAAATATTTTATTTAATCAATAAAATTCAACGCATTAGTCCATTAAAGGATTTTCATTGTTTTGTATTTATTTCATCTTATTGTGTAACCGTATTAACAATAAATATACATTTCTTCAACCAATCACATCAACAATCTCTTAAGAATCCTTGCTAATCTTTCAAATAAATCCTGTACGCTCCTGGTACATTTACAGATATAATTTTGTACGCTACTGATACAATTAGTCCATAACTTTATACATTACCGTACATTTTTTGTATTAGAACATACCTAGGTACGCTACTGGTACATCTCGAAAAACTCCTGTACGCTACTGGTACGTTTTCCTTAGACTCCTACTATACACTACTGGTACATGGCTGTTATCATCGCCCATCATTTGTACGCTACTGGTACGCTTTTTCTTCCCCTTTTTTTTCTGTACGCTTCTGGTACATCCTCAACTCCTGTTCACGAGTATAAATTTTTCTTTTGTACGCTACTGGTACACCTCTTGAACCTTCATCGCCTATGTACGCTACTGGCACAACTCTTAACCCTTTTTTTTTTTCTTGTTATATGATTTTAATCGCCGTAATTTGTATGATAATAATTTTAATAGCATGTGCGGCGGAATGAAAACTAGAGAGTATTTATTTTACAGAATTTGAAAGAAAGGTGGATAGACAGGCATTAGTGCGCCAATAGGAGAAAGCTTGATAGGTGTTGAAATTTTAGGCTAGAGGGCATGTTGATGAAAAGCTCCCATGAATTGCTCCCGCCTTTGCTCTGCATTAGTTAACTATACATGAGAAACCCAGAAAGAGAATTCCCATGTAAAGCAAAGGCGGGAGCAATTCATGGGAGCTTTTCATCAACATGCCCTCTAGCCTAAAATTTCAACACCTATCAAGCTTTCTCCTATTGGCGCACTAATGCCTGTCTATGCACCTTTCTTTCAAATTCTGTAAAATAAATTCTCTCTAGTTTTCATTCCGCCGCACATGCCATTAAAATTATTATCATTTTTTTTTTTTGCCTTCGTACGCTCCTGGTACATTTTCCGTCCAATAATGTACGCTACTGGTACATCCTGCGTCAGCTGTCTTACTCACTTGTGACCCATTACAAATAATTTTAGCTCTTTATTATCGCAGTCCCTGTCCCTCAACACTCAGATTGTAAACAAATATAAAACTTCATCATTAACCTTCTGCTTCGCTAAATTTAAAATTTTGTCGCATCCACTCCGAATATCAACAATATACTTAAATATTTGAATTAATTTATTAAACAAATCGATGACCCAAATTACGACCGGTGCCCTTCTATGTCAATTTGAAAAAAAAACCGCCATCTGCATCCAACAATTCAGCAATATCGCTTCGAAAATTAAAAAAAAACCATAATAATTATGCACAGGTAAACAACAAAAGCAGTTAACGTGAGAGAAAACATCATCAACATAAATCACTCGCACACTCCATCCGATCGATCTCACTAACACAGCTTTATTCTGGGTAATGTGTCTCGAGTGCGGGAGGCAGCCCCAGCTTGCAAAAAAATCACCTTCAGGCAGCCATCTTAGCTTCCTCCTCATTTGTTTTCCGTACCGAAAATGTATCTTCACTTATTTTAACTTATTATCAAAACTCACCTTTTAATCCTCGTCGCCAGGTTGTTGAGACGATATCCTTCGGATAAATATTAAAACACTTTGATTAACTCGCACTGATAATATTTATTATAATTTATTCCTCCACAAGTCACAGCCACGTCTGCACTTCTCGGCTACCATACAGTCTCTGCCGTCTCATTCGCTCATCGACTTCCCACACTCTCATGAACCAAGGTTATCACATTCACAGGTGAGGCGGTCGCCGAGGGGCGCGACCCTACAATCCCTAGCACCATTCATTCGACCTCTGGATAAAATTGATGGCCTCGGTCAATCACGGAGTAGCAACCATTGGCGATGTGGAACTTGTTCCACTGAGCCACGCCAGCGATCGTGGAACTCGAAGTGATTGTTATCATATTTTGGTTTTAGAACAAGTTATGTATACATTTTCTTTAACCATGCATTTCGGGTTTTACGGTTTAAGGTGGATGGGAGTAGTTAATCAAGCTAAGCTAAGCTGAAATCACCCGCTGAATCGATGCTGTCAAGTTTTCAACGAGGTTTCGCACTTGTTTGACTTAAATTTTCAAAATCTGTGTTCAAATGTGCAATCCGTGACGTTACCCAGATTTAATTATTCTTCAATCTAATTTTAATATTTGGTCTCTTTGACTGCACTCAAAGACTTCAAATAAATAAAGTAGTAGTATTGTATAACTTTTCAAACTATCGATATTTGAAATTCGATCGTAAAAATTTGCTGCTTCTTGCTGCATAAATTTGAAAAAATTGAAAAAGATTTTTCACAATTGATAAAAGTCGCTTTGCTAGACTTCAGAGACGGAATACTATGTAAATAAAAATAATGCTAGACTTCAGATTACTTATCAAATGTCGTAAATTTTCTTATAAATATTCATTAATTTATATTGATTTAAAACTCCAGTAAACTCTAAAAGAATTAAAATTTATCGACAAATACTTGAACTGGAAAACAATAAGTTTTTTATGAAAATTGAACAAATTTCTTAAATTAAAACAAAACTGCTAAGCGCATTTTTAAGATTTATAAAAAAAAAACTATCAAGCTTATTAGCCACCAAATTATCACCGGAAGTGATGTGCATGTGGAGAATGTACCATTTCCCGCATAATTTTGAGAAGTCCTCGGAAAGTTGAGGTATGTAGCGAGTTTCTTGTGCTGTGGGAGGCGTGATTGAATAAATGAAGAAGAAATAAATTTTCACAGAACAGCGAATTTACTAAAAAAATATTTAGTGATCCTGATCATTCGAATACCATTCGTGCAAAAAACCGTCAATCAAAGTGAAGAAGCAAGTACCGTAAAACGGGGTAATATTGATCACCAGGGTGAAATTTGTTCACATAATCATCAATAACAAAGTCTAAAGTTAAAATATATTGAAACTTTTTTCAATGTTTAAGAACCTACATGTTAAGTTTCTAATTGAGTAAAACTTGGCTTGTTTTCGAAAT